>NW_027331957.1:2695662-2948500 GCF_048418815.1 Hemitrygon akajei
CGGCCTCTGGCAGACCCCAGATGGCCAGGTTTGTATCCCTGATGCTTTGCTACCGCTGCTTATTGATTGCCTGCGTACGGACACCCACCTTGGCAAGGACGGAATGGGTAATATTTTACCCGAGGCTGGAGGAGGCGGCCACGGCAAAGATACAAGCCTGTTTGATCCGCCAAAAGACAAACGCGGGAAAGGGAGTAAAATGTGCCCAAGGAAACCCCCCCCCCCCCTTGCCAATCGGTCCTTTTGAATGCATTCAGCTTGATTTTATTGAATCACCGCGTGTAAACTGTCATAATTACTGTTTAGTGATTGTAGATGTGTTCAGTAGACGGATTGAAGCCTTTCCAACCACCAGTAATAAAGCATCCACGGTGGTAAGGGTGTCGCTTTCAGAGATTATACCCAGATTTGGGGTTCCCAGACAGATAAGTTCGGACAATGGCCCTCACTTTGTGGGGCAAATAAATAAAGAGCTATGTGAGGTGCTGCACATTGAACAGCAGTTTCACTGTGCTACCACCCGAAGGCTGCAGGAATAGTGGATCCGGCTAACGGCTCCCTGAAGAATAAGCTGACTAAGTTAATGTCCGAAACCGGACTGAGCTGGCTGGAGGTCCTTCCGTTAGCTTCATACCCTATGAGAATTATCCCACATTCCACTGCAGGGGTATCTGCCGCTGAAATAGTTTATTTGGCGTCCTGGATGGAACCCATGGGACGCTAACACGCAGCCTCTTGCCCAAATTGACCTTCATGTCATGGGGGATGACTTGCAGAAGGACCTTCACCAATTGACGTCCTCTGTAAAGTTTCTCCACTCCCAGGTAAAGAATACCCTTAAGGATCCCGGAGGGCAAGGAGCGGAGTGGCCGGAGCTGAAAATTGGAGATACGGTACTGATCAGGGATTGGGAGCGTCCCAAACTTGGACCCCGGTGGAAAGGACCATTCCAGATACTACTGCAAACGGCGACGGCAGTTAAAGGTCAAGGCCAGGAACGTTTGATACATCTCAGTGTCTGTAAAAAATGGCTTCCTGGCTGCAATTAACCATTTGTGGACTAACTTCTTTATTTTGTGTTGCAATTGATTCCTTAGAGGGCAACTTGTTTTATCAAGTACATGAACGACTGCACAGTAAACATACTGCTTGTTATCCTTTGGTTCTATCTGTGGAAGCACCGTTTGTAGTTAACCCATTACAGCTATCCTGGAAGTGATCTAATAGTGGGGGATTGGTCAGGGGCAGAATGTAAAGGGAAAGAGGGGAAGTGAGGAGCTGGGGATTTTGTACTGCTGGAATAGGTGATAACTATGCCGCGGACCCTGAGTGTTTGGGGACCAGCGGACGGCATCCAGTGGGGAACGGGGAAGAGCGGGTACCTAGTACACGCTGCCAAAGCACCAGGGATTATCCCTTCTGTTTCAAGGGAAAGGGATGGGGATGCGTTTTCGCCAGGGTACCCCGGGAAATACCTTGCCTGGAGAAACAGTGTTTGGACCACCGATGTAGGACAGACAGGGGAATATTCTCCTGCGAATGTATCCAAAAACAATGCGTGCCCCTCTCTAAGGGGATTTCAGTATGGATGTGGATATTGTAATGGAACTCGTGTTAGCTGGTTCAGGGAATTTAGACCACTCCTCCCTGTATCCTAAGGAGTAATAGACAATAGACAATAGCTGCAGAAGTAGACCATTCGGCCCTTCGAACCTGCACCGCCATTTTGAGATCATGGCTGATCATCTACTATCAATACCCGGTCCCTGCCTTGTCCCCATATCCCTTGATTCCCCTATCCATAAGATACCTATCTAGCTCCTACTTGAAAGCATCCAGAGAATTAGCCTCCACTACCTTCCGAGGCAGTGCATTCCACAGCCCCACAACTCTCTGGGAGAAGAAGTTTTTCCTTAACTCTGTCCTAAATGACCTACCCCTTATTCTCAAACCATGCCCTCTGGTACTGGACTCTCCCAGCATCTGGAACATATTTCCTGCCTCTTTCTTGTCCAATCCCTTAATAATCTGATATGCTGTAATCAGATCCCCTCTCAATTTCCTTAACTCCAGCGTGTACAAGCCCAGTCTTTCCAACCTCTCTGCGTAAGACAGTCCGGACATCCCAGGAATTAACCCTGTGAATCTACGCTTACGGTAAGATACAATAGAACTTTGTAAGAATTCTTGCTGTCGGACCAAGTCCGGATACGTGTTCCTGTTTAACGGCACCTATACTGCGGCCATCACTACTCTACCTAGACAGATAGATAGATAGATACTTTATTCATCCCCATGGGGAAATTCAACTATTTTCCAATGTCCCATACACTTGTTGTAGCAAAACTAATTACATACAATACTTAACTCAGTAAAAATTATGATATGCATCTAAATCACTATCTCAAAAAGCATTAATAATAGCTTTTAAAAAGTTCTTAAGTCCTGGCGGTTGAATTGTAAAGCCTAATGGCATTGGGGAGTATTGACCTCTTCATCCTGTCTGAGGAGCATTGCATCGATAGTAACCTGTCGCTGAAACTGCTTCTCTGTCTCTGGATGGTGCTATGTAGAGGATGTTCAGAGTTTCCATAATTGACCGTAGCCTACTCAGCGCCCTTCTCTCAGCTACCGATGTTAAACTTTCCAGTACTTTGCCCACGACAGAGCCCGCCTTCCTTACCAGCTTATTAAGACGTGAGGCGTCCCTCTTCTTAATGCTTCCTCCCCAACACGCCACCACAACGAAGAAGGCGCTCTCCACAACTGACCTATAGAACATCTTCAGCATCTCACTACAGAGATTGAATGACGCCAACCTTCTAAGGAAGTACAGTCGACTCTGTGCCTTCCTGCACAAGGCATCTGTGTTGGCAGTCCAGTCTAGCTTCTCGTCTAACTGTACTCCCAGATACTTGTAGGTCTTAACCTGCTCCACACATTCTCCATTAATGATCACTGGCTCCATATGAGGCCTAGATCTCCTAAAGTCCACCACCATCTCCTTGGTCTTGGTGATATTGAGACGCAGGTAGTTTGAGTTGCACCATATCACAAAGTCCTGTATCAGTTTCCTATACTCCTCCTCCTGTCCATTCCTGACACACCCCACTATGGCCGTGTCATCAGCGAACTTTTGCACATGGCAGGACTCTTTGCTGTAGGAACCATTGGACCACTCTCTGTTCCCTGCCCCCAGAAGGGTCATGTTCGGCGACGACTGATAGCTCGAGCCGTGAGTAAGGAATTCTGTGCTGACGGGAGGAATCCCGTTACTCTGGGCTCTTCTCTGGGCAATGGGTTCCTGTACACTCTCTCTCTCTTGGGGGTTCGGCAGGAGTCACAGCTGCAAAGAACCGTAACCGCCTCATTTGCGGGCTAACGGCATTGGGAAACAGTACGGTTGAAGGCCCGGAGGCCGTTAAATGGGCGATGGTAGAGTTACGACTCTATGCACAGCAAACCAGGTACGCTGTGGATTACCAGCTGGCCCAGCAGGGAGGGGTTTTCGCAATAATCGGAGACAAATACATCACCCATATTACTGATGAGTCCCACAATGTAACCCACGCCATCCAGTCTGTTATGTAACAACTGGATGAGTTCAGTCAGGATCCACAGACAGGAGCGGATTGGTTAGGATGGTTGCGAGGAGTATCCTGAGGGCTTATCTACTGAACGGGCTGATTATTTCCATTGTAATAATTTTTGTGCGTAGCGTAGTAATGATCTGCCTAAATACTGGCTGCAGAATTGTCACGGAGAGACTGATGCTGATGTCATTTTCGACCACCGTGCAGTTGGTTGTCATGGAATGCTAAAAGGGGAGAATGATGAAGGGAAAGGTAAACTTAGGTGGAGGGATAGGTAGATGGAAGAATGGATTAAGGGGTATGATTAGTTTATGATCAATTGTCTTTTAGGTAACTTATGTTACTGAGCTGTCAGAAAGAATCTCTGCCCGGCAACAGGTGACGCACTAGGCATTGTTCTCTAAAAGTGCTGAGCATAACTAAATACGGGTATAGATTGATAGAAGGGGCATCTCAAGGTATAAGTACGGGACAGAACGTTCGAGAGAAGGGGGAAGTGTCGGTGAAGGTGCCAATATGAGCGAGTTAAGATGATAACTGCCCTCCCGTGGTTAGACACCCCTCCACACTGTCCCATCACACTCTCCATGGTACAGAGACACAGTGAAACTACTTCCTCCTCGTCCCGTCACGCACTCGTGGTCAGACCTCACGTGTAGTTCACCTCCACCCATTAATTTCGAGAGAACTAGAATGTAAAATCAAGGATGGAGTTTTCTGTCTCAATAAGGAGCTCTGAGGACACATTTGGAGATTTATGAGTAGCTGGCCTTGGCAAAAATAATAATAACAAACCAAAAATTATTTTATATCTTATTGTATCTTGGCATGTGATCGAAACTATTCTAAAACTGTATTAACTCGCGTAATTAAAATATTTCATGTAATGATCAATGTTATAAATTGTGTGGAATTGTGTTCGGGGGTGGGCAGTGTCCGGAATGTCTCTTTGGGAGATCAGCCTGTAACTCTCCCATAGAATTCTATGAATAAAGAGTGAAGTTTGACGAAGTATCGCTTGTTTTACGGTTATATTGAATTCGTGGTACCTTGCGCTATCGCATCGGGTCTATCCGCCTCTGATACCCTGATTGTTGTTCACAGAAACGCGAGGCGCTGGTTTCTAATGCACTAATTTCCCCCCCTCCCGATCTCTGATCAGAGTCTGTCCCAACGCCAAGATTATATGAGTCTAGCACTCCGTCAGTCAGACCCAGAGCGGGGCTGCCTTCATACTATCCCATCACACTTTCCCCGAATCAGGCAATGAGTCACGCTCTCCACAACACACTCCCGTGTCAGACACCCCTCCACACAGTCCCACCAGACTCTCCCTGGTACAGACACACAGTGAAACTACTTCCTCCTCGTCCCGTCACGCACTCGCGGTCAGATCTCATGTGTAGTTCACCCCCACCCATTAACTTCGAGAGAACTAGAATCTAAAAGCAAGGATGGAGTTTTCTGTCTCAATAAGGAACTCTGAGGACACATTTGGAGATTTATGAGCAGTTCGGGATCCCTTATCGAACTAAATATGTGGTCATATGGGAAAGAATTCAAAGGAGGTTCAGGAAAATGGTTCCAGGATTGGAGGGGTGTCATATGAAGGCGGCGTGATGCTCTGGGGCCTGTACTCGCTGGAATTCAGATGAATGAGGGGTGACTTTATTGAAAGTTCTCGGATGGTGAAAGCCTATAACCGAATGGATGTGAAGAGAATGTTCCCTATTGGAGGGGAGTCTCGGACCAGGGGACACAGCCTGAGAATAGAGGGATATCCTTCAGAAAGGAGATGAGGAGGAATTTCCTCAGCCAGCGCGTGGTGAATCTGCCGGAGTGAATGTCGCAGGCCGCCATAGAGACCCGGCCATTTGGCTATATTGAAGGCAGAGTTTGATAGATTCCTGATAGTCAGGGGATTAACGGAGACAGGGAGAAGCCGAGAGATTTTGGGCTGAGAGGGAAATGGATCAGCCACGATGAAATGGGGAGCAGACGCGATGGTCTAATTCAGCTCCGACGTCGTATGCAATTATTTGAAGTTCCTGGGTTCCTGGCTGTCAGTAGCACAGAGGGTCTACATTGGGCCCTGCACGTTCATGCAAACACGAGGTGTTATGTGTTCGACAGAACAGGACAGGCACGCAAGTTCCCTCAACTCCATTTCCTGAGTACGGTGACGTCACTTTCATTACAGGACTCAGACTGGCAATTATTCCCTGACACATTCCTGCATTGGAAGTCTGTACTTAAAGGCCTCTTGTTGAGCACTCCATAGAACCACCGAACCATAGAACACTACAGCACGGTACAGGCCCTTCAGCCCTCCATGTGTGCTGACCCATATAATCCTTAAAAAAGTACTAAACCCACACTACCCCGTAACTCTCCATTTTCTTTCATCTATGTACCTGTCCAAGAGGCTCTTAAATACGCCTAATGTTTTAGCTTCCACCACCATCCCGAGCAAGTCATTGCCGGCACCCACAATCATCCGTGTAAAAAACGTACCCCTGACGTCTCCCCTAAACTTCCCTCCCTTAATTTGTGACATATGCCCTCCGGTGTTTGCTATTAGTGCCTTGGGAAACAGGTACTGGACTATCCACCCTATTATCTCTCTCATAATTGTTTAGACAGCTCTGCTTACCTTCCTTCATATGACTTGTTCTGCAAACCAGGCAACAGCCTGGTAAATCTCCTCTGCACCCTCTCCATAGCTTCCCATCCTTCCTATGACGAGGTGACCAGAATTGAACACAATACTCTAACTGCGGTCTCACCAGAGAGTGGCAGAGTGTTCAGTGCTCAACCGGAGGAGTTGCGTTTCCAGTCCTACTGTGTGTGATGTCCTTCGATGGGTTGGTGCCGTCTAGTTTACTTCGATTCGATGCAAGTATTAACTCCAGACGTTGCTATGGAAGTCTATCGTTAAAGGACTCTGGCTGAGCACTCAGTGCTCAATCGCAAGAGTTGCGTTTCCAGTACCACTGTGTGTGCTGTCCTTCGATTGGTTTCTTGCCGTCGACTTTATTTCGAGTCTGAGTCAGTCCGGACTTCACTCTGCATGTGTGTTCAACACCATCCATAGCTGTCTCGTTACAGAAGGGAGCACAGCGTTAGGAGTTTGACAGATGAGAGCTGTCATTGAAGATGGGGAAATTCATTCGATGTACGATGGAGATAATTCTGTCTCGGTCGGATCGCCTCCTGGTGGGGAGGCTAAACGAACAGAATCGCAAGAGGCCTCAGAGGGTATAGCCAACACTCTGACCGTCTCACCCCTCCCACTATTGAGGACATTTTCATAAGACGACGCCTCGAGAAGGCGGTATCCATCACGGAGGACCCTCACCACCCTGGAGAGGCTCTCTGCTCGTTACTACATCAGAGAGGAGTTACAGAGCTAAAACCCCCTCACACAACCATTCAGGAACAGCTTCTTCCTCTACACCATCACATATTTGAACGCACTACTCGACATTTGTGCTGTATTTAGTAATTGCTTGCATTTTACATTAATTGTTATCTTTGAACAAAGGAGCGGCGTGTTTGCGGTATTCATTAATATGTCTAATTTACATTAATTTTAAATTACGCCGCACTGATGCAGCAAAAAGTACAAATTATAGGCCGTATAGTTTCAGATAATAAAGCAAATAGCGATTCGGGTGGAAAACATCCCACGGGGTGGACAGGACGATTTGCACGCTGGCCGTCACCACTCAGGGCACTGAGTGAAGGAGTCGGGAGCTCGCGTTGCAGTGGTACAATACGTCGGTGAGGCCGCACTCTGTGTTGGTCGCCCTGATCCAGGAAAAATGCCACTGAGCTGGAAAGATCCCAGAGGGAGATTAACGGGGATATTGCAGCGACTCGAGGGACTGAGTTATGGAGAGAGGGCGGGAAGGTTGGTACTTTATTCCCAGGAGCGTAGATCTAAACTTACAGCGTTGCAGAAACCCAGGAGAGGCAGAGACAGAGAGCACACACCGCAGACTTTTACCTAGGTTGCGGGGTATCGAATACCAGACGGTTCAGGGTGGTTTTGAGAGTGGGAGAGAAGGAGAAAGAGAGAGAGAGGTCAGGGAGACGGAGTGTGTAGAGAGAACGGGGAGAGGAGAGTCTGAGTGGGGTAGGGGAGAAAGAAGGAGAAAGGGTAAAATGGTGGGTAGAGAGAGCGGAGAAAGAGCGGGCGGAGAAAGTGCGAGGAAATAGTGGGCGGAGAGGGGTGGAGAGAGAGCTGGGGTGATTGGGAAAGTGCGGGGAGGGATGGCGGAATGACAAGAAGGGGATTGATGGTAGATGTTTGTCGTTATCTGGAGAATGGAGTAGCAGGGAGGTGTAGTGAGGGTGAGGTGGGAATTCGGAATGATGGATGGAGGGAGAGTGGAAGAGAGATAAGGAAAAGAACGAGATAATAGAGACGTAATTCAGACGCCCCCATGGGCTGTTAACAAAGACCCTGGAGGTTTTCAGCTATAGCCGGGCACAATGGTGCAGACCTCTCGCAGATGAATCTGCGATCACGATTGCAAGGATAATTCATTCCTTTCGGTGTGCAACGAGTGCAGACGGGAGTTCCAGAGGTCACGTGATTCAGGAGACCAGAGGCCGCTATTCTATCAAAGAGGGTTAAAAGTTTCAATACGGATAAAACAGCGATTAACCTCATTAAACCTAGCAATTATACGCCTGTCAGTGTGACGTCAGTGGGGAGAAAATTAATGGAAATTATTCTAAGAGATGGTATATATGATTATCTGGCTAAACAGGGTCTGATTCAGAACAGTCAGCATAGATTTGTGCGTGGAAGGTCATGTTTGACAAATCTCATTGAATTTTTTGAAGAGGTTACGAGGAAAGTTGACGACGGTAAAGCAGTGGATGTTGTCTATATGGACTTCAGTAAGGCCTTTGACAAGGTTCCGCACGGAAGGTTTGTTAGAAACGTTCAATCGTTAGGTATTAATATTGAAGTCGTAAATGGATTCAACCGTGGCTGGATGGGAGATGCCAGAGAGTAGTGGTGGATAACAGTTTGTCAGGGAGGCCGGTGACTAGTGGTGTGCCACAGGGATTTGTACTGGGTCCAATGTTGTTTGTCATATACATTAATGATCTGGATGATGGGGGTGGTAATTAGATTAGTAAGCATGTAGATGATACTAAGGTAGGTGGCGTTGTGGATAATGAAGTAGGTTTTCCAAAGCTTATAGAGAGATTTAGGCCAGTAGCAAGAGTGGGCTGAACGATAGCAGATGAAATTCCAATGCTGATAAATGTGAGGTGCTACATTTTGGTATGAATAATCCAAATAGGACATACATGGTAATGGTAGGGCATTGAAGAATGCAGTAGAACAGTGTAATCTGAGAATAATGGTGCATAGTTCCCTGAAGATGGAATCTCATGTAGATAGGGCGGTGCAGAAATCTTTTGGTATGTTGGCCTTTATAAATCAGAGCATTGAGTTTCGGAGTTGGGATGTAATGTTAAAATTGTACAAGACATTGGTAAGGCTGAATCTGGAGTATTGTGTACAGTTCGGGTCACCGAATTATAGGAAAAATATCAACAAAATAGAGAGAGTACAGAGATTTACTAGAATGTTACCTGGGTTTCAGCTCTAAGTTACACGGAAAGGGTGAGAAAATTAGGTCTTTATTCTTTGGAGCGTATAAGGTTGAGGGGGGACTTGATATAGGTATTTAAGATTATGAGGAGGATAGATAAAGTTGACGTGTGTAGGCTTTTTCCATTGAGGGTAGGGGAGATTCAAACAAGAGGACGTGAGTTGAGATTTAGGGGGGCAGAAGTTTAGGGGTAACACAAGGGGGAATATCTTTATTCATAGAGTGGTAGCTGTGCGGAATGAGCTTCCAGTAGAAGTGGTAGAGACAGGTTCGGTATTGCCATTTAAAGTAAAATTGAATAGGTATATGGACAGGAAAGGAATGAAGGGTTATGGGCTGAGTGTGGGCCAGTGGGACTAGGTAATTGTAAGCGTCGGCACTGACTTGAAGGGCCGAGATGGCTTGTTTCCGTGCTGTAATTGTTATATGGTTATATGGTTATATGGCAGATGGTGTTTAATGCTGCTAAGTGTGAGGTGCTACATTTTGGGTAGGAATAATCAAAATAGGACATACATGGTAAATGGTAGGGAATTGAAGAATGCAGTAGAATAGAGTGATCTAAGAATAATGGTTAAACACGAGGAACTCTGCAGATCCTGGAAATTCAAGCAACACACACAAGATGCTAGTGGAACACAGCAGGCCAGGCAGCATCTTTAGGAGAAGCACTGTTGACGTTTCAGGCCGAGACGTTTCGTCAAGACAAACTGAAAGGAAACATACTGATGAAGGATCTCGGCACGAAACATCGACAGTGCTTCTCCTACAGATGCTCCCTGGCCTGTTGTGTTCCAACAGCATTTTGTGTGTGTTGTAGGAATAATGGTGCATAGTTCACTGAAGATGGAATCTCATGTGGATAGGGTGGTGAAGAAAGCTTTTGGTACGCTGGCCTTTGTAATTCAGAGCATTAAGTATAGGATTTGGGATGTAATGTTAAAGTTGTATAAGGCATTGGTAAGGCCGAATTTGGAGTATTATGTACAGTTCTGCTCATCGAATTTTAGGAAAGATGTCAACAAAAGTACAGAGAAAATTTGTTAGATTTACCAGAATGTTACCTGTGTTTCTGTACATAAGTTACAGGGAAATGTTGAACAAGTTAGGTCTTTATTCTTTGGAGCGCAGAAGTTTGAGGGGGGAATTGACAGAGGTATTTAAAATTATGAGGGGGATAGATAGAGTTGACGTGGATAGGCTTTTTTCCATTGAGAGTAGGAGAGATTCAAACAAGAGGACATGAGTTGAGAGGTAGGGGGTAAATGTGTAAGGGTAACACGAGGGGGAATTTCTGTACTAAGAGAGTGGCAGCTGTGTGGATCGAGCTTCCAGTAGAAGTGGTAGAGGCAGGTTCGGTATTGTCACTTAAATTAAAATTGGATAGGTATATAGGCAGAAAAGGTATGAAGCGTTATGGGCCGAGTGCGGGCCATTTGGACTAGGTGTGAGTTAGCGTTCGGCACGGATTAGAAGGGTCGAGATGGCCTATTTCCGTGCTGTAGTTGTTAAATGGCTATATACTTATATGGTTTAGCGGGAAGACTGTTTCACGGAGACGCAGAGGGGCGTAGAGAACGTACGGGATATGGCAGGGGGTAGACAGGATGTGTGTAATTGAGGCGGCAGAGCAAAAGACAAGAGAGTCGGTGTAAAAAGGGAGAGAGGAAGAGTGTCCTCAGTCCTGAGACCGTTCCCAACCTAATCACACTGACACACTCGTTCCCCACAGCCCCGTGTTAGTCTCTAAACTAATGCCACAACACTAGGGACCCCTCGCAGCCTCCGGTCTATTGCCAGACTAATCTCACTGACCCACTTTCTCTTCACAGTCCTGTTTCAGTCCTCATACGAATCCAACTGACATACGCTCCCCCGCCCACAAATCTGTTTCATTCCCCAAAAAAATAACAGTGTCCCACCCTCTCCCCACAGACTTGTGGCAGACTCGAAATGAACTCTATAGGCCCACTCTCTTCATGTGTCTGTGCCCAAATTAATCCCATTGCCGCTCCACCTCCCCACAGCTTCGTGTCAGACTTCAAACTAATTCCACTGCATCGCGCTCTCACTACTGCCCTGCGTCGGTCACCAAACTAATCCCAGGGTACTGGTCCTTCCCACAGCCCCGTTACAGTCCGCAAATTAATCTATTACCCTGCCCTGTCCTTCCCCGGCAGACATGTGTCGGTCCCCAAAAAATTATCATTGTACCATCACCTCCCGACAAGTTCGAACAGTCTACAGACAATTCCCAATCCCCCTCCCTATTCCCTCAAACCTCCTTCAGTCCGTAAACTAGTCCCATTTTCTCCCGTCAACTCTACGTCAATAGACAAAAGACAAAAGGTGCAGGAGTAGGTCATTCAGCCCTTCGAGCCAGCACCGCCATTCACTGTGATCATGGCTGATCATCCACAATCAGTAACCCGTTCCTGCCTTCTCCGCTATATTTAAGAGCTCTACATAAGTCTTTGAAAGCATGCAGATAATTGGCCTCCACTGCCTTCTGAGGCACAGCATTCCTAGATCCACAACTTTATGGGTGAAAAAATTTTTCCTCAACTCCGTTCTAAATGGCCTACCCCTTATTCTTAAACTGTGGCCTCTGGTTATGGACTCCCCCAACATCGGGGACATGTTTCCTGCCTCTAGCGTGTCCAATCCCTTAATAATCTTAGAACAGATTGGAGGAAAAACTTTTTCACCCTGAGAGTTGTGGATCTGTGGAATGCTGTGCCTCAGAAGGCAGTGGAGACCAATTCTCTGGATGCTTTCAAGAAAGAGTTAGATAGAGCTCCTTAAGATAGCGGAGTCGAGAAATATGGTGAGAGGGCAGGAACGGGGTACTGATTGTGAATGATCAGCTATGATCACATTGAATGGCGGTGCTGGCTCGAAGGGCTGAATGGCCTACTCCTGCAACTATTGTCTATTGTTTATTGTCTATTGTAAATCGCTGCAGTCCCAGGACCGAGTCTTGAGGTACACTGTTACTCACTGCCTGCAATCCAAACACTTTGTCTCCTGTCTGCCAACCAATGTTCTATCCATATCAGTACCCTACTCCCAATACCATGTGCTCTAACCTTTCCCACTAATCTCCTTTGTGGGACATTATCAAAGACATTCTGAAAGCCCAGGTACATTACGTCCACTGTCATTCCCCATTTTTCTTCATCCAGATCAGTCAAAATCTCACCCGTCTTCGCATTTTCCAATCCAGTATGCACGGTTTCGGTCGACAAGAAAGGGGGCTATAAAGTTCTGTGAAATTAAATTTATTTCATTATTGCCGAGTTTTGAAAACCATTGATGGAGTCACTCTCAGTTTATTACAACAGGAGTGAGTTGTGGGACGGTGCGGAGGGTGCTTCGTTTTGTATCTGACTACGAGAGTGTGAGATCGGACGGTACAGAGGGAGATTCCCAGTATTGTGTGATGAGACAGTGTGGAGGGTGATTCACTGTGTGTTTAACCCCAAGATTGTGTGATGAGACGGTGTGGAGGGAGATTCACTCTGTGTCTGACCCCGGGAGAGTGTGATGACTCCTTTGTTACTATGGGATATTCTCGAGGTGTGAGACCTACCATTTCATTCTTTGAATTGATTTCTAAGAGCCTTGAATTCCGGTTTGAGCATTCCTGCATTGATGTGTTCAAAGATGTTCCAAACGTGGATACGTAATAACACCGATCTTTGTTAGTGATCCAGTCCTTGGGACAGGTTTGCACTGGAAATCAGGAATAAGTAATAGTGAAGATCCATCCGTACTTATACATCGCAACTCCCGGTGGGTTGGGGGGTGTTCAGGCGCCCAGTGAATTACCCTCCACACAGCCCCAGTTTGAAGTACCCTCCTCACTGCCTCATATTTTCCCAGGATCAGAGATAGAGTGAATTTCTCTCCGCACCATCGGATCACACACTCCCGGGGTCAGACACAGAGTGAATCTCCCTCCACACCGTCCCATCACACACTCCCGGTGTCAGACACAGAGTGCATCTCCATCCACACCGTCCCATCACACACTCCCGGTGTCAGACACAGAGTGTATCTCCCTCCACACCGTCCCATCACACACTCCCGGTGTCAGACACAGAGTGAATCCCCCTCCACACCGTCTCATCACACACTCCCGGGTTCAGTCACAGAGTGAATCTCCCTCCACACCATCCTATCACACATTTTTTGGTTCATTTGCACAGAGAAGTTCTGTGTTATCTGGTAAAGCGAATGACTAGAGGCCGTGGGGCCGAATCGATCTCACCCTATTCTCAAAATGGGGTAAGAAGCCCGGCTCGCTGGCTTGGAGCCGGGCGTGGAATGCGAGTGCCTCGTGGGCCACTTTTGGTAAGCAGAACTGGCGCTGCGGGAGGAACCGAACGCTGGGTTAAGGCGCCCGATGCCGACGCTCATCAGACCCCACAAAAGGTGTTGGTTGATATAGACAGCAGGACGGAGAAGTTCTGTGTTATCTGGTAAAGCGAATGACTAGAGGCCGTGGGGCCGAAACGATCTCAACCTATTCTCAAACTTTAAAAGGGTAAGAAGCCCTGCTCGCTGGCTTGGAGCCGGGCGTGGAATGCGAGTGCCTCGTGGGCCACTTTTGGTAAGCAGAACTGAGGTCTGAGACACAGTGAATCTCCCTCTGCCTTGTCCCATCAGAAAACCCGATATCAGGCATGCAGAGAAGTTCCCGGGATCAGACACAGAGTGAGGATCTGAAAACGCAGTCCCAGCACATGCCCGTTGCTTTAGGCATAGGGTAAATAATTTTCCATCACAAAATCTCTGCGACCGAGACATAGTGATGCTCCCTCCACTCAACCCCATCTGACATTTCTACAGTCAGGCCGGGAGTGACGCTCCCTCCACTAGATCACAACTGTGAAGAATCAGGGTAACCATAAAACTGGGAGAGTAGGTAAAGGTGAGAAAATAGTGGCTTTATTACACAAAATGTTTACAAACTCAACAGAATTGTTCCGGAGTCCAAATTGAATCAGTTCAACAGAACAGAACTGGGTCACCCGGAACATTATATATACTCCTCTATCCAAGTGAAACGCTACATCTCCTGACTGTGGGTTTTAATCGATGCTAGCCAGTCCATAATAAACTGCAGGGGAGAGAAAACTCCCTGGGTAAGAGAACAGAATGTAGATCTTTCCACAAAGTCCAGTCACACACAGCCTTGGTCAGACACAGTGTGAATCTCTCTCTCCACGGCCCCATCACACACTCCAGCGGTCAGACACGGAAATAAACTCCCTCAGCACACACGGCAAATGTCAGAGGGAGAGTGATTCTCAAAGCACCACACAGCAAAGTGATAGACATACAGGGAAGCTGCCTCCACACGGTCCAATCACACACTTCCGAGTCTAACACAGTGTGAATTTCCCTCCTTACGTCCCATCACACACTTCCTGGCGAGTCACAGAGTGTAGCTTTCTCTGAACCGTCCCATCACTCAGTCCAGGAATCAGACACAGACTGAAGCTGTCTCTCCACGATCCCATCACTCAACTCCCAGATTCAGACAGAGAGTGAGGCCCACGCTGCACCGTCCCGTCACACACTCACGGAATTAAAGTGAAACTCTTTCTCCACGGTGCCATAACACACTTTAGGGGTCAAAGATGGGGTGAACCTCTCTGGGCAACGTCACATCACACTATCCCGCTGTCAGACAAAAGTGAAACTGGATCCATACTGTCCCATCAGATATTCCCGGAGTGAGACAGAGTGAATCTGGATCCATACTGTCCCATCAGACATTCCCGGAGTGAGACATAGAGTGAAGCTGTAATGTTACGTCTCACAAAGCCGTGGTCAGACACAGAGTGAATCCACATCCACAACGTCCCATCACACTCTCCTGGATTCAGTGATAGAGTGAAACTTCCTCCACGCAGCCCCATCACACACTCACCGGCTCAAACACAGAGTGAATCATCCTCCATACCATCTCTTCACACACTCCCGATGTCAAGCACAGAGTGACGCTTCCTCTCTCCATGCCTGCCCTGTGATGAGGAGCGGGTGAAAGATGGGGATGATGCCTCACCTCTTCTGCTGGTCAACAATTCACAGATTTGAGCCTTGGTTTCGTTGACAGATCTGTACTTCGTTTCCATCTCAGTGAACTGTCGTTTAAGAACGAACAAATTATAGTTGAGCGCAGAAAGCTTGGACTGAAGGGTTGAGTTTAACTCATGGTAGTTTCGATCGGAGGTGATCTTAGACTGACGGATCTGTGATACTGAGAGAGATGGTGAAGAATGTTTAGCCTTTACGTGATTTAGCATCACGCTACCGAACCGTTCACAGAGAGTGCTGTGTCAGTGTCACTCTGAAGGGTGACACAGTGAACGATTTGCTGTGGACACAGTGAGAGGCGTCGGCGCCACCTTGAGGGGCGTGTTTGTGCCACGCTACGGGGAATAATCAATGTCCAGTAGTAGGTTTTGCTGTTACCATGGGGGTCTGCTTCAGTATCGTGCGGAAAATGTCCGAGTTGCTGTGAGAAACGTGTCGGTGTCACTGTGATAGGAGATTCTGCGCCTTGGCGGGAGATGACAATGACTTGTCACGGTGTCATGGCGTGGGGTGTGCTGTGCGCACAGAGAAGGGTATGTCAGCCCCACGGTGAGAGACATGTCATGGCCACGGTGTGTGTGAGAGTGACACGCTGAGGCGTGTGTCGGTGCAAAGGAGAGTTCTATGTCGATATCATTGTGTCATTGTGAATTCAGCTGTCGGTATCTGGTGAGGGGTTTGCCTGCGTCAGGGTGATGTGTGGGTAATTGCCTCAGTGAGCGGTGCATCGGTGTTATGTTGAAGGGTGATACTGTCTCGGTAAGGGGTTTTACAGAGACTTGTGAGTCTGTGTCACGATGCGGTGCAGAGCGGATCACGCTGAGGAGCGTGAAGGTGTCACGGGGTACGGTACCTCAGTGTCACGGTGAAGAGGGTGTCGGTGTCACTGTGAGATGTGTGTCGGCTTCGCTTCAGGAGTTTATCAGTGACACGGTCAGGGGCATATCGATATTACAGTGAGGGGTACGTTGCGGTCAGTGTGACAGCCACGTGTGAGTCACAGCGATGGCCGAGTCAGTGTCGCGGTCAGGAGTGTATCTGTGTCTCGTTGATGGTCGTGACCGTGCTACGGTAACAGCATTGTTGATGTTATGGTGCGTCGGTGTCAGCGTGAGTCTTGATTGTGTTATGGTAAAAGCCGTGTTTTTATTACGGATTGGGGTGTGTCCGTGTTACAGAATATTACAACACATTTCCGGCCCTTCGGCCCACAATATTGTGCCGACCACTTAAAGGCTGCCTCCCATATAACCCACCACCTTAAACTCCTCCATATACCTGTCTAGTATGCTCTTAAATATCACTAGTGTATTTGCCTCCACCACTGACTCAGGCAGTGCATTCTACGCGCCAACCACTCTCTGAGTAAAAAACCTCCCTCTAATATCCCTCTTGACCATCTCACCCCTTACCTTAAAGCCATGTTCTCTTGTGAGAACATGCAGTTGTGCCCTGGGGAAGAGGAGCTGGCGGTCCACTCTATCTATTCCGCTTATTATCTTGTATACCTTTACAATGTCTCATCTCATCCTCCTTCTTTTCGAAGAGTAAAGCCCGAGCTCTCTTAATCTCTGATCATAATGCATACTCTCTAAACCAGGAACCATCCCGGTAAATCTCCTCTGTAACCTTTCTATCGCTTTCACATCCTTCCTATAGTGAGGAGATCAGAACTGGACACCAGTACTCCAAGTGTGGACGAACCATAGGTTTATGAACTGCATCATTACCTCGCGACACTTAAACTCTATCCCTCGACTTATTAAAGCTAACAACCATAAGCGTACCTAACTACCCTATCTACCTGTGAGGCAACTTTCAGGGATCTGTGAACATGTACCCCAAATCCCCCTGCTACTCCACACAAATGGTATCCTACCATTTATTTTGTACTCTGCCTTGGAGTTTGTCCTTCCAAAGTGTACCACGGCACACTTCTCCTGGTTGAACTCTATCTGCCACTTCTCAGCTCACTTCTACATCCTATCAATGTCTCCCTGCAAACCTCGACAATCCTCTACACTATCCTCAACACAACCAACCTTTGTGTCGTCTCCAAACTTGCAAGTCGCCCTTCTACCCCCAAATACATGTCTTTAATAAAATCACGAAATGCAGAGGTACTAGAACCGGTACTTCTGGAACACCACTCGTCACGGCCCTCCAATCCGAATGTACTCCCTCCACCATGACATTTTGTCTTCTGCAGGTAAGCCAGTGTGGAACCTTGTCAAATGCCTTACTAAAATCCATGTAGATCATATCCACTGCACTACCCTCATCTATATGCCTGGTCACCTCCTCAAAGAACTCTATCAGGCTTGTTAAGCACGATCTGCCCTTCACAAAACCATGCTGATTGTCCCTGATCAGAACATGATTCTCTAAATGCCCATAGATTCTTTCTCGAAGAAATTTTCCAACAGTTTTCCCAAAACAGACTTAAGGCTCACGGGGCTATAATTACTCGGACCATCCCAACTACCTTTTTTGAACAAGAGGACAATATTGGTCTCCCCACAATCCTCCCTTACCTTTCCCGTGGACAATGAGGACATAATGATCCTAGCCAGAGGCTCAGCAATCTATTCTCTCCCCTATTGAAATACCCTGGGGAATATTTCTTCAGGCCCCGGGGACTTATCAGTCCTAATATATTTTAACAATTACAACAGCTCCTCTTCTTTAATATCAGCATGCTCCAGAACATCAAACTCCCACATATTGTTCTCACAGTCATCAAGTTCACTCTCAGTGGTGAAGGCTGAAGAGAAGTATTCATTGAGGACCTCGCTAACTTCCACAGTCTCCAGGCACATCTTCCCACCTGTATCTGTAATCAGTCCTTCATTCACTCCTGTCATCCTTTTGTTCTTCACATAATTGAAGAATGTCTTGGGGTTTTCCTTTATCCTGCTCACCAAGGTGTTCTGATGCTTCCTTCTTTCTGTCCACAGCCCTTCTTCATTTGTTTTCTTGCTACCCTATGTTCCTCAATAGACCCATCTATTCCTTGCTTCCTAATCTTAATGTATGCTGCCCTCTCCAATCGTTGTTACGGTAAGGGGGTGTTGGTTTCACTGTTGTGTTTTACAATCTCAATATATTCCACTCTCTTTATTTACCGTCTGACTCCGTCCGGAGAACTTTCCACTCACCATAGATCGAGAGTCCGGCCACTGTCACGATGAGGGCGAACGTAACTAGGCAGAGTAGGCAGATCAGACAGTACGGTCTATATCCGATCTTCACTTTCGACTCCCGTTCTTCCGCAGCTGTGGAGGTACCGTACGACCATAAGATCACAATTAATGTTTAATAAGACAATAGGAGCTACTTAATGAATACTTTACATCAGTATCTTAGTGATTGTACTGATGACTTGCAGCAGACGGAAAAACCTGAGCATGTAGATGTTAAGAAAGAGGATGTAATGGAGCTTTTGGAAAACATCAAATTGGATAAGTCGCCGGTACCGGACGAAATATAGCCCAGGCTCCTGTCGGAGGCGAGGGAAGAAATTACTGAGGCTCTGGCGATGATCTTTGCATCATCAATGGAGACGTGAGACGTTCCGCAGGATTGGAAGGTTGCGGATGTTATTCCTTTATTCAGGAAAGCGAGAAGAGATAGCCCAGGAAATTATAGACCAGTGAATCTTAGCTCAGCGGTTGCTAAGATGATGAAGAAGATCCTGAGAGGCAGGATTTATGAACATGTGAGAGGTATAATATATTTACGAACAGGCAGCATGACTTTTAAAAGGGCAGATGGTGCCTTACGAGATTGATTGAATTTTTGTTGGGATGTGACTAAACACATTGATAAAGGAAGAGCAGTTCATGTAGTGTACATGGATTTCAGCAAAGCATTTTATAAGGTACCCCATGCAAGGCTTACTGAGAAAGTAAGGTAAAATGGGATCCAAGGGGATATTGCTTTGTGGAGCCACAACTGGCTTGCCACAGAAGGTAAAGAGTGGTTGTAGACGGGTCATATTCTGCACTGAAGTCGGTCACCAGTGGAGTGCATCAGGGATCTGTTCTGGGATTTTTTATAAATGAATTGGATGAAGATGTGGATGGTGGGTTCGTACGTTTGCTGATGACACAATGCTTGTGGGTGCTGTGGATAGTTGAAGGGCTGTCAGAGGTTACAGCGGGACATTGATAGGATGCAAAGCCGGGCTGAGAAGTGACAGATGGAGTAAAACCCAGTTAAATGTGAAGTGTTTCATTTTGATAGGTCAAATACGATGGCAGATTATAGTATTAATGGTAAGACTCTTGGCAGTGTGGATTATCAGAAGGATCTTGAGATCCGAGCTCAAAGCAGCTGCGCAGGTTGACTCTGTGTTTAAGAAGACGTATGGTGCTTTGGCCTTCGTCAATCGTGGAATTGAATATAGGAGCCGATAGGTAATGTTGGAGCTATATAGGAACCTGGACAGACCCTACTTGGAGTACTATGCTCAGTTCTGGTCGCCTCACTATAGGAACGTCGTAGAATCCATAGAAAGGGTGCGGAAGAGATTGACAAGACTGTTTACAGGATTTGAGAGCATGCATTATGAGAATAGGTTGAGTGAAATCAACCTTTTCTCGTTGGAGCGACGGAGGATGAGAGGTGACCTGATAGAGGTGTATGATGCAGATGAGGAGAGGCATGGATCATGTGGATAGTCAGAGGCTTTTTCCAGGGACTGAAATCGCTCGCAGAAAAGGGCATGCTTTTAAGGTGCTTGTAAGTAGGTACAGAGGACGTGTCGGGGTAAGTTTTTTTTTACTCAGAGAGTGGTGAGTGCATGGAATAGGCTGCAGGCGGCGGTGGTGTAGGCGGAACCGATAGGGTCTTTCATAGGACTCATGGATGGCTACATGGAGCTTAGAAAACAGAGGGCTATGGGTAAATCCTAGGTAGATCTAAGGTAGGGGCATGGTCGTCACACCTTTGTCGGCCGAAGAGCCTGTAATGTGCTGTATGTTTTCTATGTTGCAATGTTTCTATATACATCACAAACAGGAGATGTCCTGCAGAATAAAGCGTCACAGTTACAGAGAGAGGGCAGAGCCGGCAGACGATAAGATGCAAGGGGCCAGGAAGAGGTCGATCGTGAGGTGAGGAGTCCGTCTGATCGTCCTAGGGGGCCGTTCGATAATCCGATAAAACGGAGCAGACGCCGTCCTGGAGACTGGTGGGACGTGCTTTCGTACCTTTCTCCCCGATGAGATGGAGTGACGCTGTGATGGGTCGGGGTCTATGGTTATGCTGGCTGCTTCACGGAGACAGCAGGAAATGCAGACAGTGTCCACGGAGAGAAATGTCAGATTTCCATCTTTGGAGTAAGACAGCAGGACGGCTGATTAGGGCCGTGTAGTAGACATGATGGATAGGGACTTCAATGAGCTATTGTTGGGCTGCTCTTTATAAGGGGGTGGGGCCAGGGCAGATTAGACTGACCGATTTGATTGCGGATGACCTGTTTGTCCTGATTGGTTGATAAAGTGTACACTGACTTTAACAAATATTGTCGCAAGTTTCCAGATGGTAGATCTCTCTGGGAGATGGTAGAGAGGAAGGGTGGGAGAGACGGAGAAAGAAAGGAGCGGTGAGAGAGGGAGGGAGGGGGAGATACGGTGGGTGGAAGATGGAGGAGGGAGAGAGACACTGGATGGCCTGAGACTCAGAGAGAGTTGTCGGGCTAATGTGCTCGGGAAGGACCGATCAGGCACGGGGAGTAGATGGAATCTACCTAGACTTTAACAAGGTCTCAGATGGCACACTGCTCTGGAAGATGATGGTACAGGAGTCGGGAGGTCACGTTGCAGATGTACAGTGAAGCCGCTCTTGTTCAGTGTTGGTCACCCTGATATAGGAAAGGCCACCGAGCTGGAGGGTTTACGATGATGTTGGGCTCGAGGGAGTGAGGCATGGAGAGAGGTCGGGCAGGTCGGGATTTCATTGCCTGGAGCGCAGGGGTGTCCTTACAGAGTTGTATAAATCTTCGAGGTGCACAGGCAGGGTGAACGAGCACAGACGTCCCTCAGGTCCGGGGTATCGGAGACCAGAGGGCAGAGGATTTAAGTGAAAGAGGATGGCGTGGAAGGAGAGAGATGAGGGCGGAAGGGGCTGTTAGACAGAAGGAGGTAGACAGCGGCGAGAGAGGGTAAAAGAGAAAGTGAGGGGAGTGAATAAGGGTGGAGCGAGGGTCAGAGAGTGGGGCGGATGGAAAGAGTGGGTAGATAGGGAGAAATAAGGGCTGTATAGCGAGAAGCCTGTAGGAGAGTGGTTGGGGAGAATCTGGAACCGAGTAGAGGAGGAGATTGCGATAGGAGAGGTATAGAGAGAGGCAAATGAGGGAGAGAGGTAGAGAGTGGAGAGACACGGGGGGCAGCAGAGGAGACAGAGAGGAGGAGGTAGCGACAGGGGCGATGGGCGGGAAGATTGAAGAGAAAGAATGGGAAGGGAGAACGGAATGTGAGAGGCGGAGACAGAGGGGGAGGAACAGGGGATAGATTCGGGAACAGTGAGAGGCAGGGAGAGGTGTGAGAGAGGGCGAAAGAGAGGGGGATTGAGAAGGGAGAGTGAGGGGAGTAGAAATATAGGAGAGGGATGGGAAAGAGAGAAGAAGATAATTTGAGAGAGAGAGAGAGAGAGAGAGAGAGAGAGAGAGAGAGAGAGAGAGAGAGAGAGAGAGAGAGAGAGAGAGAGAGAGAGAGAGAGAGAGAGAGAGAGAGAGAGAGAGAGAGAGAGAGAGACAGCGTCGGGGAAGGAAGAGAGGCGTAGATAATGAGGAGGAGAAGGCGCGAGTGGAGTTGAGAGGGCAAATTTAGCGACAAAGCGAGGTTGGAAGACCGGAGGGGCGGACGGGGAAGGATGAGAGGGAGAGCAGAGGGAGGGAAAGAGCGCGAGGGGGAGAACGAGTGATAGAGACTGTGAAAGAGGAGAGACGGGAGGGGAATGGGGCAATGAGAGAGGTCGAAGAGAACCGGAGAGTGGGAGACAGTGGGGAAAACGTGGAGAAAGGGGAGGGGAGAGATTGAGAGCGGAGAGGGTGTGAAGAGGTGAGGGAGGGGAGAGAAGTGAAAAGAAGGAAAGAGAGTGAGGTTAAGAAAAGCGAGAGAGTGGCTCTGGATTTATACAGCGCTCCCTCCTTACCGTCCCTCCAACTGTGATCCTCCTCACCACATCGACACGGCGCTCACACATCTCCACGCCCCCAACCCACGCCGCTCGCTCCTCATCGCCCCTTCTTCCACACGGTACATCTCATGCTACCTCTCCTCAGCGTCCCTTCTCACAGCCCACTCTCCTCAATCCATCCCACAGCGCTCGCTCCTCACCGTCCCTCCCAGGGCGCTCACTCCATCACAGCACCCTCCCACCGTCCCTCCCACAGAGTTCACCCTCCTCCCCACGTCTCTCACACGCGTTCATCCGACTTCTGCTCAAACAGGCAATCTTGATGGTAACTGAACTTTACCCCTGAGATCTCTCGACATGGTTGGACATATCAGCTAAAGAGGTTCAAATCGACAAAGATGAAACTGACCTCGATCTGTCCGGACCCGGGGTGCCGAGAATTAACTTCCGCTTACGATACATCAGTTTCAGCTGGGGACAGATACAGAGTGAGGCTCCCTCCACACGGTCTCTCACACAGTCCTGGGTGTCAGAAACAGAGTGAAGCTCTCTCCACACCATCCCATCACACCCCGCCGGTCAGAAACAGGGTGAATCTCCCTCCACCCTGTCGCTTCACACGCTCCCGAGGACAGGCACAGAGTGAATCTCCCTCCACACCGTCCCATAACACACTCCCGGGGACAAACACAGAGTGAAGCTCTCTTCACCCGTCCCACTACGCACTCCTGTGTTCAAACATAGTATGAAACTCCCTCCAGACGTCCGATCATTCACACCAGGATAAGCTGCAGAACAGAGCTGTCGCCTGTCTCTCTGCCCCACTCACCTCGGGAATGAGACGGAGAGTCCGTTTTTCCCAACTTCACATTCATGTAAATCTCGCTCCGGTCCATCCTGCCGAGGGTTCTCTGCGTCTCTGAGCTCAGATAGGGGAAGCAACCGTTGTCAGAGGAAGCCCGTGTTAGCAAGTGGGTTAGACCGGTACCAACCAACGCCGGATGAAGAGCTGACGAATAGAGGAACCGAGAACAAGGGGAGGAAGTGCGGGGAGCAGAGAGATTGAGAGTGTTGCAGAGGGTTGTCGAGAGAAATGAGAGTGGTTGGTGGAAGAGTAATGAGAGTGGGGAGAAAGAGGGGAGGGTTCTGGGTCGGGTTGAGATAGAGAGGTGGGTGACAATGGACAGACTGGGGAGAAGGGAGCGTGAGAAGGGGTATATGGAGAGAGGAGGCAGGAAGGAGTGATGGAGATGGTGACAAATGAGCGGAGATGGTGACACTTGGAGAAATGAAGGCCGGAGTGTTGGAGAGTGATCGGGGAGAGAGGGTCGGTGAACGGAGGCAAGCGAGTGAGGTCAAGATGGAACAAGACAGCGGAGAGGAGGAGAAGAAGGATAGAGAGCGCGATGAGATGGAGGAGGAATTCTGGAAAGACTGAGGGAATGTGGAATCGAAGGCGGTACAGAGAAAGGAAAGGATTTGGAGGAGGTGAGCTGAGACGGAGTGCAGGCATGAGGAAGAAGGGAGAGACCGAAGGATTTTGTCACTCATACAGGGCCTCAATTATTCGGGACAGATGCAACCCCAGCTGGTTCCTGTATTGAGCATTGAACGTTCCCACTGCCCTTGCTCATGCCTATGATTGAACACCGTCCCTCCGAGTGAGGTGAACAATTCACCCCGAATCTCCTTCCCTCCACAGGGTTTCCTCGCTTTCCTCGCCCAAAGGCGCACTCTTTCTTTCTCCCTCCTTATTCCGTGGCATTCTCTGTCTCTTCCTCTCGTTCTCCACCGACTAGCTTCCCCCACTCCCCCCTTTCCATTCGTCCCTTATAATTCTCGCCTTTCCCTCCCACTATGCTGTCTCTGTTTCTATCATATCTTCTTCCCCTCCTCCACTCTTGCTCTTTTCTCTACCTCCTCTCGCCCACCTTTTCCCCACTCTCCTCTTCCCCATTGTCTTACTCCTCTCTGTCCCCCATCTGCCCCACTCTTTTTCTTCTCTGCACGACCGACCCTCCTGTCGCTCTGACAGGCAGATGTGCTTACACACGCACAGATGCTTTCTGTATTCCTCCGTCCCTTCCGACCGCTCTCCTTCATCTGCTTCGGCCCATTTCCTCCGTCCCATCTCCAGCCCTCCTCCCATCCTGCCTCCGAGCTTCCCGTTCTCTCACACCACACCTTCCTCCTTCCATATCCCACTCTTCCTCTTCCTTTCGTTTCCCTTAGTCCCTTTCTTCCTTCTCCCACCCTCGCCTGGTACTGGTTCCTTCTGTCTAACTCAACTCCCCCACCTCAACGACTTCCATGTCACCCACCTCCCTTCTCAATTTCCTGTCTTCTCTACATCTTCTTTCTTTTTCTGACCTGAACCGCTTTATTTGCTCCTGTTCCCACATATTTCCTCATCCACTTCACTTATTCCTTCACTTCTTCCTCCTTTGATTCTATGCTTCCTTACTTTCTCAATAATCCAGGGATACCTTATCAAATGCCTTGCTGAAATTCATATACACTACATACACTGCTCTTCCTTCATCAATGTGATTTGTCACATCCTGAGAAAATTGAAACATGCTCGTAAGACACGGCCTGTCGTTGACAAAACTATGCAGACTATTCCCATCATGTTAAACCTCCCCAAATGTTCATCAACCCTGCCTTTCGGGACTTTCTCCATCCACCTAATAACCACTGAGGTAAGGCTCACTGGTCTATAATTCCCTGAACTATCTGTAACAATATCTGGAATATAGGAGCAACATCCGCAACCCTCCAATCCTCTGGAACCTTTCCCGTCCCCCTTGATGATGCAAACATCATCGCCATTGGCTCAGCAATCTCCTCCCTCACTCCCACAGTAAGCTAGGGTACATCTCATCCGGTCCCGCTGACTTATCGAACTTGATGTTTTCCAAAATCTGCAGCTCATCATCTTTCTTAATATCTACATGCTCAGGCTTTTCAGTCTGCTACAAGTCATCACTACAATCACCTAGATCCTTTTCCGTAGTGAATACTGAAGCAAAGTAGTCATTAAGTATCTCTGCTATTTCATCTGGTTCCATTACACTTTCCCACTGTCACACTTGATAGGTCCTATTCTTTCACGGCTTATCCCCATATTCTTCACGTACTTGTAGAAGGCCATGGGGTTTTCCTTAATCCTGCCCGCCAAGAACTTTTCATGGCTCCCTTAATATCTTTCCTGTTAGCCTTATAATCGTATAGATTTCTAACATTACATATCTCTCTCAACATTTTGTAAGCTTTTTTTTTATCTTCTTGATTAGATTTATTGCAGCCTTTGTACATCACGGTTCCCGTACCCTACCATAAATTCCCTGTCTCATTGGAACGTACCTATGCAGAGCTCCACACAAATATCCCCTGAATATCTGCCACATTTCCTCCGTACTTTCCCCTGTTTTCAGTCTGCTGCCTGGTAGTTTCATAATTCCCCTTACTCCAATCAAACGCTGTTCTACCTTGTCTGTTCCTATCTCTCTCCAATTCTATTGCAAAGGATATAGAATTATGTTCACTATCCCCAAAATGCTCTCCCACTGAGCGATCTGACACCTGACCAGGTTCATTTCGAAATGCCAAATGAAGTGCGGCTTCTCCTCCTGCAAGCCTATCAACAAATTATGTCAAGAAAGCTTCCTGAACACACCTAACAAACTTCACCACATCTGAATCCCTTGCTCTAGAGAGATGGAATATTTAACCTCTCATCACGACATCTTTGTTATTATCGCACCTTTCCATGATCTGTTTCTCTATCTTCTCCTCGATATCTCTGTTACTACTGGGCGGCCTATAGAAAAGTACCCAATAAAGTTATTGACACCTTCCTGTTCCTAATCTACACCCACAGAAACACCGTAGAAAAATCCTCCATGGCGTCCACTTTTCTGCAGTGCCACGCCCCGAACTCTTTTACCTCCATCCCTGTCCTTTCTGACACATCTAAAATCCGGCACTTGAATTAACCATTCTTCTCCCTGAGCCATCCAAGTCTCGGTAATGGCAACCACATCATATCTCCAAACGAGATAGTGATCACAATTCCATCTCCTTTACCATAGCATTGGAGTGGGATAGGAACAGATTCGTTAACAAAGCGTTTAATTCGAGTCGGGTAAACTATGAGGCTATCAGGCAGGATGTTGGAAGCATAAATTCGCAATAGACAGTAGACAACAGTTGCAGGAGTAGGCCATCCGGCCTTTCAAGCCAGCACCTCCATTCACTGTGATCATTGAGCAATTATTGTTTAATTGTTCTCAGAAATACACAAACGGAATGTGACAAATGTTCAGGAGATATTTACTTGCAGTTCTGCATAGGTACGTTCCAATGAGAAAGGGAAAGGTAGGTAGGGTACAGCAACCGTGGTGTACAAAGGCTGTTATAAATCTAATCAAGAAGAAAAGAAGGCCTTACGAAAGGTTTAGAAGACAAGTTGATAACAAGGATCTAGAAGATTATAAAGCTAGCAGGAGGGAGCTTAAGAAAGAAATTAGGAGATCCAGATTGGGCCATAAGAAGGCCTTGCAGGGCAGGATTAATTTAAACGGCAGAACATTCTGTAAATAAGTGAAGAACAAGTGTATAAGACGTAAGAAAATATGACGAAACAAGTGTGACAGTGGAAAAAGTATGTACGGGTCCGGAGGATATAGCAGAGGTACATAATGAATACGTTGCTTCAGTATTTACTCGGGTAAAGGATTCTGCCGATTGTCAGGGTGACATAGAGCGGAGTGAAAAGCATGACCATGTAGATATTAATAAAGACGACATGCTGAAGCTTTTAGAAAGCATCAAGTTGTATAAGTCCTGACGAAGGGTCTCGGTCCGAAACGTCGACAGTGCTTCTCCTTATAGATGCTGCCTGGCCTGCTGTGTTCCACCAGCATTGTGTGTGTGTTCTTTGAATTTCCAGCATTTGCAGATTTCCTCGTGTTTGCTCAAAGTTGCATAAGTCATCGGGAAAAGAACGACCAGGCTACTGTGCGATCCGAGGGAGGAGATTGCTGAGCATCTGCCGATGATGTTTTTATCAGCAATGGGGACGGGAGAGATTCCGGAGGATTGGAGGGTTCCGAATGTTGTTCCTTCATTCAAGAAATGCAGTAGGGATTGCCCAGGAAATTATAGACAAATGAGTCTTTCTTGTGTGGTTGGTAAGTTGATGGAGAAGAACCTGAGAGGAATGATATATGAACATTTGGAGAGGCATAATAGCAACAGTAACAGTAACAGTCAGGGATCTAATCTGGGAACCCTACTCTTCGTGATTTTATAAATGACCTGAATGAGGTTGTGGAGGTGGGGATTCGTAAATTTGCCGATGATACAAAGCTTGGGGTGGATGAGGTCTGTCAGAGATTACAGAGGGACATTCATGGGATGCAAAACTGGGCTGAGAATTGGCAGATGGAGATCAAACCAGATAAGCTGTTCTTGTTGGTAGGTGAAATATGATGGCATAATATAGTATTGATGGTAAGATCCTTGGCAGTGTGGTAGATCAGAGAGGTCTTGGGTTCGAGTCCATAGGACACTCAACGCTGCGGCGCAGGTTGTCTCTGTGGTTACTAAAGCATACGGTGCATTGGTCTTCAGCAACCTTGAGACTGAGTTTTGGAGCCGAGAGGTAATGTTGAAGCTATAGAGGGCTGTGGGCAGACCCCACCTGGAGTACTGTGCTCAGTTCTGCTCGCCTTACTACAGGAAGAATGTGGGAACGATAGAAATGGCGCAGAGGAGATTTACAAGGATGTTGCCCGGATTGGAATAGGTTGAGTGAACTCGGCCATTTTTCTCGGAACGACGGAGAATGACAGATGACCGGATAAGGTATACAAGACGATGAGAGGCGTTGATCGTGTGTATAGTTAGAGGGTTTTTCCCAGGGCAGAAATGGACAGCACGAGAGCGCACAGGTTTAAGGAAGTATGTACAAAGGGTATGTCAGGATATTTTCTTTTTTTGTCTGGTGAGTGTCGGGAGTGGTGGAGTCTCCTGGACAGGTACATGGAACTCAGAAAAAATAGAGGGCTATGGGTAATCTACGGTAATTTCGAAGGTAAGGACATTTTCGCACTGAATGTGTGCCGAAGCGCCTGTATTGTACTGCAGGATTTCTATATTTTTATGACAGCTGGACGGAGTGGACTGAGGGAGTGGGTCCGAGGATCGGCTACGCTCGGGAGAGGTCGACAGGAAAAAATGGACGACACTGTGAGCGCCACTGTTTGCACTTTTTCTTGAGAACGTGCCCCTTTTTTATGTTGCTTTACAAACCATATAGTCAAATCATAAAGCTGAATTGTTTAATCTCATATTCTGTACTGTTTGTAAACATCGTACAACATTTACCCAAATGAGATTTCGTAAGTTTCTCCGGCCAGGGGCTACCATCACCCAGATGCAGCCGAGAGCTGAACCAATGATTACATTCCCACTATGTTTTATTTTTTTGTAAGCCTTTTCTTTGGGGTTTTTTTTCAAGAGCTTTGAGTTCCCTTTTCAGCCAGATTTGGATACTTCTTGAGTTCTGAGAACTTCTTCATTTTTGGAACACACATGTCCTGCTCCTTCCGCATTTTTCCCAGAAGCGAAAGCCATTGCTGCTCTGCTGAAATCCCTTGCAGATGTGGTTGGAGAAAGGACAGTGGAGTTCAACCCTGACAAATGCAAAGATGTAGCACACTATTAAAGACAAGACAGTGTCGATGAGCAGAGGGATCTTGCGGTCCGTGTTCGTAGCTCCATTAAGGTGGCTCCACAGTTTGCAGATGATATGGAGATAAATAGAGGGGCAGGTAGTTTTGAGGAAGTAGACAGGCTACAGATGGACTTAGATAGAAGAACGAAATGGCAGATGTACTGCTGTGTTGAAAGATGAATGGTCAAGAATTTTGGGAAAAAAAATAAAAGGGCGGAAGGTGCAGGACATGTGTAAAAGCCAAAGAAAAGGCTTAAAAGAAAATAAAAAAATAGTTGAAATGTAATCATTGTTTCGGCTCCCGGATTCATCTGGGTTATGGTAGCCCCTGGCCCGAGAAACTTACGAAATTTTCTAAAAGTAGAGAAAACACACAAAAAACAGACATTCAAGGGGACTTTAAAGTCCTTGAGCAGGATTCCCCAAAGGTTAATTTGTAGGTTGGACATAGAAATCTACAGCAAATTCCCGGCCCATCAGCCCACACTGTTGTATCGATGATGTAACCTCCTCAGGTTGAGTCTGTGATGAGGAGGGCAAATGCATGTCAGCATTTCGACTCGAATATAAAAGGAAAGGTGTGATGCTGAGACTTTATAAAGCACTGGTGAGGCCTCACGCGGAGTATTGTGAACAGTTTTGGGCCTCTTATCTGAGAAAGATTGTACTCAAAGTGGAGAGGGGTCAAACGAGGTTCACAAAAATGATTCCATGATTGAAATGCGTCATATGAGAAGTGCTTGAGATCTCTAGGACTGTGCTCACTGGAATTTAATAGGTAGAAGGGTGACCCCATTGAAATCTATTGAATCTTTAAATGCATTTATAGAGTGGGTGTAGAGAAGATGATTTCTATGGTGTGGGAGTCGAAGATCAGAGGACAAAGACTTAGAAGAGCGGCGTGTCCTTTTAGAACGGAGACGATGAGAAATATATTTAACCAGCGAGTAGTGAATCTATGGATTACTTTGCCACAGGCGTCCGTAAAGGCCAAGGCTTTCTTTTTTATTTATGGCAGAGGTTCTTGTTTGGTCAGGGCTTGAACGAATACTGGGAAAAGGCAGGGAATTGAACTGAGAAGTCAATTGAGAAAAAAGGAAAGGTCCAACCACATTAATGGGGTTGTATTATAGACCACCCAATACAGTGAGAAATGGAGGAGCAAGTCTGCAGAGAGATAGCAGACAACTGCAGGAAACATAATGTTTTGATCGTAGGGGATTTTAATTTTCCACGTATTTATTGGGACTGCCGTACAGTTAATGGTCTAGAAGGGTTAAAGATTGCAAAATGACTTCAGGAAAGTTTTCTAAATCAATATATGGAGGTACCTACTAGAGAGGATGCAATATTATATCCCCTATTAGGAAACGATTTAGGACAGGTGACGAAAGTGTGTGCAGGGGAACACTTTGGTTCCGATGCTCATAACACTATTAGTTTCAACTTGGTCATGGATAAAGTTCGATCTGGCCCTCGGGTTGAGGTACTAAACAGGAAAATGGGAAATTTGAAGAAATGAGAAAGGATCGAAAAAGCGTGGATTGGGACAGCTTGTTCTCTGGCAAGGACGTCGTTAGTAAGTGGGAGACCTTCAAAGGAGAAATTTTGAGAGTGCAGGGTTTTTATGTTCCTGTCCGGATTAAAGGCAAAGTGCATAAGCGTAAGAAAACTTGGTTCTCTACGGATATAAGAACTCTGATAAAGAAGAGAGAGATATATGACATAAGAGGAAACAGGGAGCAAATAACGTATGTGGAGTAAAGAAAAAGTGCAAAAATACTTAGGAAAGTAATCAGGAAGGCTAAAGGAAGACATGAGGTAGCTTTAGCAGTCAAGGTGAACCAAAGAGCTTCTACAGACAAATCAAAGAGGTTCTGCAGGTATAGTAAGAGTAAAGGGATAGTAAGTGATAAAATTGGTCGTCTTGAAGATAAATCAGAGTGATCGGCTATGTATGGAACCAAAAGAAATGGGGGAGATCTTAAATGTTTTTTTTTTTGCGTCTGTGTTTACTTAGGAAACTGGCATGGAGTCAACGGAAATAAGGCTAACAGGTAGTGAGATCAGGGAAACTATGCAGTTTGAAGAGAAGGAGGTGCTTGCAATCTTGAGGCAAATCAGATTAGATAAATCCTCATGGCCTGACAGGGTATTCCCTCAGACCTTAAAGTAGACTGGTGTTGAAATTTCAGGGGCCCTGGCAGAAATATTTAGTATATTTATGTCGGTATCTACGGGTCAGTTGCCAGAGGATTGGAGAATAGCTCATGTTGTTCCGTTATTCAAAAAAGGCTCTAAAAATAATCCGGGAAGTTATAGGCCGGAAGTTTGAAGTCGGTAGTAGGAATTTTTTTGGAAGGAGTACTAAGACATAGGAACTACACGTATTTAGATAGAGAGGGACTTAATAGGGAGAATTAACATGGCTTTCTGCGTGATAGGCCATGTTTAACTACTGAGTTGGAGTTTTTCTAGGTGCTTACAAGGAAAGTGGATGACGGGAAGGCAGTGGATGTTGTCTGCATGGACTTCAGTAAGGCGTATGACAAGGTCCCTCATGGGAGGTTAGTTAGGAAGATTCAGTCGCTAGGTATACACGTTGAGGTAGTAAATTGGATTAGACATTAGCTCAATGGGAGAAGTCAGAGAGTGGTAGTGGATGATTGTTTCTCTGACTGGAGGCCTGTGACTAGTGGTGTGCCACAGGAATCAGTGCTGGGTCCATTGTTATTTGTCATCTATATCAATGATCCGGATGATAAGACAGTAAATTGGATCTGAAAATTTGCTGATGACACAAAGATTGCTGGGGTGGTGGATAGTTTTCAAAGCTTTCAGAGGGATCTGGACCAGTGGAAGAATAGTCTGAAAAATGGCTGATGGAGTTTAATATAGACAAGTGTGAGGTATTGTGGCGACCCACTTCCCAGCGCACTCGAAGCAGCTCACAAAGCGGCTCACGCCGGCATTGAGGCAGGTCCCAAAGAGGGCGACAAGCCTGCTTCCCCAGCAAGGGGAAAAGCCCGCGCGCGGGACGGGTCTGTGAATACTCGCCCCCTACGGTATTCCCGCCCGGGGGGGGGGGGGGGGAGGTGTGTCGGGATCAGGAAGGCTTTAAAGCGAGGCCGCGAAGTTTGAATGAACCTCTTTTGCAACTGCAGCTCATCGGCGACGTGTCATTATTTCAGCGCTGCGTGTAGCACACCGCTACAGTATTGCACTTTGGAAGGAAGAAAAAACAAGGTAGAACATGCGACGTAAATCGTAGGGCTCTGAGGAGAACAGAGGGATCTATGAACACAGATACAACATTCCCTACAAGTGGCGTCACCAGTAGATAGGGTAGTGAAGGGAGCTTTTGGTACATTGGTCTTTATAAATCAAAGTATTGACTATAAGGGTTGGAATGTTATGGTGAAGTTGTATAAGGCATTGGTGAGGCCGATTATGGAGTATTGTGTGTAATTTGTTTTCCACCAAATTACAGGAAGGATATTAATAAGGTTGAAAGAGTGCAGAGAAGGTTTACAAGGACGTTGCCGGGACTTGAGAAACTGAGTTACAGAGAAAGGTTGAATAGGTGAGGACTTTATTTCCTGGAGCGTAGAAGAATGTGCGGAGATTTTATAGAGGTATATAAAATTATGATGGGTAGAGATAGAGTGAATACAAGTAGGCTTTTTCCACTGATGCTATGGGAGAAAGAAAAAAAAACAAGAGACATGGGTTAAGGGTGAATGTTTTGGCGCGTGTCCTAGTGGATAAGGCATCGGTCTAGTGATCTGACGGTCACTGGTTGGAGCCGCAGCTGAGGCACCGTGTTGTGTCCTTGAGCAAGGCATTTAACAACACATTGCTCTGCGACGGCACTGGTTCCAAAGGACCAGTTGGGTGCCAGTGCCCTTCCCTTGGACAACGTCGGTGGCGAGGAGAGGGGAAGGCCTGCAGCCTGGGCAACTGCCGGTCTCCCATACAACCCTGCCCAAGCCCGCGCCCCGGAATCCTTCCAAGGCGCAAATCCATGGTTTCACGAGACTAACGGATGCCTATTACTCTTATTACTAATGAAGGGAGAAAAGTTTAAAGAGTACATTGGGGGGCGGCTCTTCTTCGCACAGAGAGTGGTGGGAGTGTGGAATGAGCGGTGAGATGATGTGGTAAATGCAGGCTTACTTTTAACATTGAAGACGTGGACAGGTGCATTGCTGAGATGTGTATGGAGGGATACGGGACAGGTGCTGGTCCGTGGGACTAGGCAGATACATGGTTCGGCAAAGCCAAGAAGGGCCAAAATGCCTGTTTATGTGATACAATGTTCTATAATTATATTTATCTATGGATCAGCCACCATGAAATGGTGGAGCACACCCGATGGACCAAACGGTCTAATTCTGCTCCTAAATCTTACGATCTTATGATAAATTACATTGGTTTGATTGTGGAAACGCTGAATGATTTTGCTAAGCTTGACTAGCTGAAGATTGAGGCCACGAAGGCCACAGGATAAGATGCAAAAGCTGCCTTGCTTGTGGGAGCTAACAAAAGCTAGCAGCATTTCATACCGAGAATGAGGTAATGTTAACTTATCTGCGAAACTGTCTTGGTAATGGAGGAACTGACAGCAGATGCGCAGTTCTAATTTTGTGCACCGCCCGGAATCATTCGTAGACTGGTTAATATACAACAAGTGCTTCTTGAAATCGCTCACTGAGAATATTTGGCTGTTGGCTATCGCCCAAAATTCACTGTATAAATTTAAGATGAGGAGTCTCAAGATGGCGCTCATGGAGTAAACCGCATCTAGGCTTTGCTCCAAACCTTTTACGTTTTTTTTAACCTACAAACACCCCTTAAACTTATTTTAAAGGGGTCTAAACATATAGAATTTTTTTTAAAAACTATTTGAATTACTCTCAACCCGCTGAAATGTCCAGAGCAAAAGAACCGAAACAGACGAAAGAACCGTTAACTTTAGAAGTTGTTGTGAAGTTTATAGACGCTAGATTTGATGAATTGGAGAAAAAATTACTTGGAAGATTCGCACAGTATGACAATCGTTTGAGATCACTCGAAGAAAAGTTCCTGACCCTTTCACGGGAATCAAATGAACAACATGCAAGCATTTTGGTTCTTGAAGAAGCTGCTCGTAAGAAGGATCGTATAATCGAAAAAATGCAAGAAGAGCAAACTTCGACGATCCAACAGATGGATCGCTATAAAGCTAAAATTACTGATTTGGAAAATCGTTCTCGAAGACAAAATCTTCGGTTAATTGGAATCCCGGAAAAATTTGAAAGCGGTGATCTGACCGTTTTCTTCTCCAAATTTCTAGTGGATGTCCTGGGCGAAGAAGTCCTGGATAACCCCCCATTAATCGATCGGGCTCACAGAGTCTCTAGATATCGGGCAGATTCAAGTCTGAAACCACGGCACATAATTCTCAGGATCCATTATCCTCACATCAAAGAACGACTGATTCGTGCGGCTCGTAAAAAAGGTATGATAACCTATCAAAATTTTAATTTTCGCATTCTGGAGGACTATAGCCCCGAAGTACTACGGGCTAGGCTGGCTTTCAGATCGGTTATGTCGAATTTTCACCAGAAAGGCTACAAGCAAGCGTTGCTGTTTCCAGCACACCTGAGAGTCACCCTTCAAGATGGATCTTTTCGGCTGTTTAAATCGCCAGCGGATGCTCAAGATTTCCTGGAACAATGACATTTGATCGGGCTGATCAATGTAATCTAGCCTATAGATTTGGATCTGTTATAGATTGACGTTTGGGTTCTTTTTTGATACGGTTCATATGTATTTCTTATATACGATTAAAGCTCTCTTTTTTCTACCGGGTTTATTCCGATTTCATATTTTTATATATTACTAACCGATTAATGTTGAAGATGACCTATTAGGGTTATTTTTTTTTTCTTTTTTTTTAATCGATATACGCTCTTTTTTTACATTTTTAGCATTTGAATATTAAGATTTGGAAGAATAAAATGGCGTTTCTTCTTCCCGACAGACTCCAGTGTCTGTAGCGTCATAACTGTTTTGATCTGTTCGAAAGTGTTAAACCTTCATTTATTGTTTTAATTTTTTTAACCCTTTTGATAATATACATTTATAACACTAATTTTATATTTTAATTTTTCCTATATCAACCCTTTTTTTATAATGTGGGTTGTTTGTATTTTTTTTAACTTTGTTACGTCTGAGTTGCCGTCTTGAGACAAGGGGGTAATTTTAGTATTAGATCGCTCGCTTGCCTCTGTTTGGCTTTTTTCCTGGGGTTTTGAGGGTGGTGGGAGGGAGATTTTTCTTTTTTTTCTTTTTTCTGCTTGCTTTTTGCTTAGTTTTACTTCATGGGCTTATATGAAACTACTAAAATGGCTGCGGTGCTGTGACTTCCGGCTTCCCTTTGAACTTACTTCCCCCTTCCGAGTTCATGAGTTCACTTTTCTTTTAAACCTATATGTTAACTGTAATATGTATCGTCAATATGGATAAGACTATTAACTTTGTTTCTTGGAATACTAATGGTCTAAATCATCCGATTAAACGGAAAAAAGTATTCAAAGTATTCCATAGAATGAATGCGAATGTTATTTTTGTACAAGAGACTCATGTTAGGAAGGTGGATAGTCAGAGGTTGTTTAGGTTTTGGAAGGGCCAACAGTATCACTCAAATTCGCAAGCTAAAGTGAGAGGTGTTTCTATTTTTATAGACTCATCAACTGCTTTTATACATTATGAAACAATTTCAGACCCGCAAGGTAGATTTTTGCTTATTACTGGGTTGCTTTTTAATCAAAAAGTTGTTTTAGTTAATGTTTATGCTCCAAATACTGACTGTCCTGAATTTTTTAAATGTTTATTTACATCCTTTCCTAATTTGAATCAATACAGATTGATAATGGGCGGGGATTTTAATTGTTGTTTAAACCCTTTGATGGATAGATCCAAACCCATTCAAACTTTTCCGAACAAATCGGCTTCTCTTATTAATTCTTTTATGATTGATTCAGCTATCTGTGAAATCTGGCGTTTTCTACACCCTAATGATAAAGAGTTCTCATACTTTTCCCATGTGCATCATAATTACTCAAGGATTGACTACTTTTTCATTGATCAGCATTTCCTTACAGATGTCATGGATTGCAAATACGACTCTATTGTTATATCTGATCATGCACCTTTGAAGTTATCTATTAAGGTGACGGATTCACATATTAGTACTAAAAGTTGGAGGTTTAATTCTGTTTTACTGCAGGACTCTGACTTTATTAACTTTATTAAACAGCAAATTGATTTGTTTTTCTCAATAAATTCCACAGCAGACATCTCTAGTGGAACTCTCTGGGATACTTTTAAGGCATATATTCGTGGACAGATTATTTCATATTCTGCCGGAGTTAGGAAACGAACTAACTCTAAAATATCAACATTAGTTGATAAAATTAAGGCAATTGATAAGATTTATGCATTGACCCCTAGTAAAGAACTTTATAAAGAAAGGGTGGAACTTCAAATGGAGCATAGTTTATTGTTAACCTCTTCGATTGAAAGTCAGTTAATTAAATCGAAAGCTCAATTTTATACATATGGAGATAAGTCTGGTAAATTACTAGCTAACCAATTGAAAATTGTTTCGGATAAGCGACAAATTACTAAGATTCGTAAACAAGATGGTACTCTGACGATTGATCACAAAGAGATAAATACAGCCTTTCAAGATTTTTATAATTCTTTATATCAATCAGAATGTACTAAAGACTCTTCTATAATGAGTGAATTTTTAAGGAAATTGAATATTCCAAAAGTAACTGCTGAGGATAGTGTATTTTTGGATACACCTATTGCGGAGTCTGAAATAGAAAAGGCCATTTTCTTAATGAACTCGGGTAAAGCTTCGGGCCCAGATGGTTTTTCTGCAGAATTTTTTAAATCCTTTTCTTCTATACTTTCTCCTTGGCTTTGTAAAATTTTTAAAGATGCATTAAGTATAGGTAAACTACCACAATCTTTTTATGAAGCTTCTATTTCTTTAATTCTTAAAAAAGATAAAGATCCCACTGAATGTGCATCTTATCGGCCTATATCTTTGCTGAATATGGATTTTAAGATTTTTAGTAAAATCTTGGCTGTTAGATTAGAAAATATATTGCCTCGGATTATTTCTGAGGATCAGACTGGATTTATTAAAAATCGTTATTCATCTTTTAATATTAGAAAATTAATTAATATTGCTTATACTTCTTCATCTAAAATCCCAGAATGTGTCATCTCCTTAGATGCCGAAAAAGCATTTGATAGAGTCGAATGGTCATATTTATTTAATACTTTGCAACATTTTAATTTTAGTTCAAAATTTATATCATGGATTAAATTAATATATCAGAAACCTTTAGCTTCGGTTTTCACTAATAATCAAAGATCCCCTTTTTTTCAGCTATTTCGGGGTACAAGGCAAGGTTGTCCTTTAAGCCCTTTATTATTTGACATTGCTTTGGAACCCTTGGCTATAGCTATTCGTGAATCACCCAATATTTTAGGTATTACCCGCGGGGAGACGATGTATAAGGTATCATTATATGCAGATGATTTGTTATTATATATATCTGATCCTGAAAGATCTATTCCTGCTATTTCTTCTTTGCTTGCTCAATTTAGTAACTTCTCTGGGTATAAATTGAATTTTAATAAGAGTGAACTTTTTCCATTAAATATGCATACTCCAATTTATAATCGGGTACCATATAGAATTGTTACAGACTATTCTACTTATTTAGGTATTAAAATTACTAAAAAACATAAAGATTTATTTAAAACTAATTTTTTGCCTTTAATAGATCAAATTAAGCAACTTGCTAATAGGTGGTCCCCACTATCTATGTCTTTGGTAGGTAGAATTAATGCCATTAAGATGATGATACTACCTAAATTTTTATACCTATTTCAAGCATTACCAATTTTTATTCCTAAATCTTTTTTTGATACAGTTGATTCTAAAATATCGTCGTATTTGTGGCAGAACAAAAATCCTAGGTTAGCTAAAGAATATTTACAGAAGCCTAAGAAGGAGGGCGGTTTGGCTCTACCAAACTTAAGATTTTACTATTGGGCAGTTAATATACGGTATTTGATATTTTGGACACAAGAATCGACTACAGTTGCTGGCCCACAATGGGTAAATTTGGAATGTAAATCTGTGCAAGATTTCTCATTGATTTCAATCTTAGGATCTTCACTTCCCTTTTCGTTATTTAAAATGAATAAACAGATAACTAATCCTATAGTCAAGTACACATTACGAATCTGGTTTCAATTTCGTAAATTTTTTGGTTTGAATAAGTTTATACTGTCAAGTCCTATAACAGCTAATTACTTTTTTCGACCATCTTCCATAGATCAAGCCTTTTATTTATGGAAAACAAAAGGTATAACATGTTTTCGTGATCTGTTTTTGGATGATAACATTATGTCCTTCGAACAATTATCTAATAAATATAATTTATCTAAAACCCATTTTTTTAGATATCTACAAGTTAGAAATTTTTTATATAATGAACTAAAGTCTTTTTCGAAAGAATGTCCATTGGACATTACAGAAAGAATTTTAGCTCTTAATCCTTGTCAAAAGGGTCTTGTTGCTATCATTTATAATATGATTATGAATCTACAACCAGATATATCTGAAAAAATTAAGAAGGAATGGCAGGAAGAACTGCATTGCCCTATTTCTACTGAGCAATGGGAAAAAAATTTATTATTGGTAAACTCATCCTCTATATGTGCTAAACATACTTTAATACAATTTAAGGTCGTACACAGAGCTCATATGTCTAAAGATAAACTTGCTCGATTTTACTCGTATGTTAATCCAACCTGTGATAGATGTCATTCTGATATAGCTTCGTTGACTCATATGTTTTGGTCCTGTCCTTGCTTACAAAACTATTGGAAAGATATTTTTAATATTATTTCAAGAGTTTTAAATATTAATCTCCAACCACACCCTTTTACTGCAATTTTTGTCCTACCAATGATAGATAATAAGTGTTTATCCGCTTCATTCCAACGAATGATTGCATTTATTACACTAATGGCTAGAAGATCCATTTTACTGAATTGGAAAGAAGCCAATCCTCCAACAGTATTTCAGTGGTTTTCCCAAACTATTTCCTGTTTAAGTTTAGAAAAAATTAGAAGTGTGGTTTTCGATCCTTCAGTTAAATTTGAGGAAACTTGGAGACCATTTATTCAGCATTTTCATATGAATTAAACGGTCTGATCCTGAACCTTATTGTCACTATCCTGAATTGTGTGGATGGAGGTTGGGAGTCATAGGCACTACTGTACATATATATAACATTATGCGATTGCCCATGTTGGTTAGTTTTTTTTTTCTATTTAGTTGTTGTTTTTTTTTTTGTTTTGGGGGGGGGGTTTCTTAATCATTTATATTATTATATGAGTTTGAGAGATTCTATGTATGGATCAATATATATTTGAATGTTTATCAATCTATTATGTACTCTCAAATGTCTTGTAACAATATTTTTCTTCTGTTTTTTTTAAAAAACTAATAAAAAGATTTGAAAAGAAAGAAATTTAAGATATAATCTGACTTTGGCGGAGTCGTATTCAAGGGTTAACCGTATACCGATGTCTGTGTAGTTATTTCTGTTTGATCCCGGGATAAATTGGTGCATGTCCTTTCTTTTGCTTTTACAAGAGCCCTGAGTTCCCTTTTCGGCCGCAGTTGAAAACATCTTGGAATTGAGTACTTCTTCATTTTTGGAGTACACATGTCCTGCACCTTCCTCATCTTTTCCTGGAAACGAAAGCCATTGCTGCTCTGCTGAAATCCCTTGCAGATGTGGTTGGAGAAATGACAGTGGAGTTCAACCCGGACAAATGCAAAGATATAGCACAACATTAAAGACAAAACTGATTCGATAAGCAGAGGGATCTTGTGCTCCGTGTTCATATCTCCCTGAATGTGGCTACACAGTTTGAACACCATGTGAGGAAAAGTGGAGTGGCAAGTAGTTTTGACGAAGTAGACAGCCTACAGAAGGACTTAGACAGTGCAGAGTAACGGCAGATGAATTGTGTGAGGTATTGCACTTTAGAAGGAAAAACCAAGGTAGAACAAACAAGGCAAATTGTAAGGCACCGAGGAGTGCAGTAGAACAGAGGGATCTGGGAATACAGATACAAAATTCCCTAAAAGTGGCATCACAGGCAGATATGGTAGTAAAGAGCGCTTTTGGTACATTGGCATTTATAAATCAAAGTATTCAGTATAAGACAACACGAGTGAATCTGCAGATGCTGGAAATAAATAAAAACACAAAATGCTGGCAGAACTCAGCAGGCCAGACAGCATCTATGGGAGGAGGTAGTGACGACGTATCGGGGCGAAACCCTTCATCAGGAGTGACGGGTTGAAGGGTTTCCTGATGAAGGGTGTCGGCCCGAAACGTCGTCACTACCTCCTCCCATAGATGCTGTCTGGCCTGCTGAGTTCTGCCAGCATTTTGTGTTTTTATTCAGTATAAGACTTGGAATGTTATGGTGAGGTTGTATAAGGCATTGCTGCGGCCAAATTTGGAGTATTGTGTGCAGTTCTGTTCACCAAATTAACGGGACTTGCCGGGACTTGAGAAACTGAGTTACAGAGAAAATTTGAATAGGTTTGGACTTTATTCCCTGGAGCGTAGAAAAAGGAGGGTAGATTTGATAGAGGTATATAAAATGATGATGGGTATAGATAGAGTGAATGCAAGCATGTTTTTTTTTCACTGAGTCGAGGGGAGAAAACAAAAAAACAGAGGACATGGGTTAATGATTAAAGGGGAAAAGTTTAAAGGGGACATTAGGGGGGCGGTGCTTCTACACGCAGAGAGTGTTGCGAGTGTGGAATGAGCTGCCAGATGAAGTGGTAAATGCGTGCTCACTTTTAACATTTAAGAAAACTTGGACAGATAATTGGATGAAAGGTGTATGGAGGATTATTGTCCAGGTGCAGGTCTGTTGGACTATGCAGAAAAATGTTTCGGCACAGCCAAGAAGGGCCAAAAGGCCTGTTTCTGTGCAGTACTGTTCTATGGTTCCATGGTTTTCTATGACAGACCATATATCCTCAAACTCCTAACGTTGTAATGACTTCTGTTAGGAGAGAGCCGTAGATGGTGATGAAAGCAAGTGGCGATTAAGTTCTCGAACACACTCCCACTCAGACTTGAAATAAACAAGACCACAGTGGTGAAATCCAAAGATAAAGTCACAAACAGCAGTACAAGAAATAGATCGCGTACGGTTGACCACTGAGTGCTCGGCGCGAGACCTTCACCGACAGACATTCCATGAAGGAACATCGGCAGACAATAATTGGCAGTCTGAGTATTAAAGGGAAAGGGAGAACTTACTACTCTCCTCCACATGGAATTTTGAGATTGTCCAGTCGAGAACATGACACCTTCTTCGCATCTGCCTGAAGGTGTTGGGTCTAATGTAGGTCCTCTGAGATGCCTTCGGAAGCCTTTTCTCCACAACTACTCTATCGAGGATCATCTACATTTGATAGACTGCAATGAGGTCACCCATCATTCTTTTGAGTTTCACTGAGTACAGATTGTTACGTATTCAGGCAACAATAATTATAGATGAGTTAGACGAAGGGTTTTTATAACAAATAACACGTTTATTAAACACTGATAACAAACCCCCTTCAAATGTAAACAAACCCAAACAATGGTCCGAGCTCAGCTGCTGGCAGCTGGTCAGACAGTTCTTAATAGCTTTGCAGTCTCAAACAGTCTTTAAAGTAGTATTGAAAAAAACAGTTCTCCAAAGCGAATTGCCGAATGAAAACAGTTCAAAGAACGATATGCCGACAGTTCAAAAGCTCATGGTACTTTTAAAAGGAGAGACTTTTTAAAGCGATGTAAATTCTCTTCCACGTCGATGTCCTTCGATTCCCAGCGTCGAACTCCCACGTCGAATTTTATTAAATATAACAACTTAAAGTGACTGACCTTCCTTCCACAATATTGTCAATCTCCCGCTTTTTCCAGCGGAGACTATCGTGAGAATAGTAAACGAAATCCTTCCGAATGAGGATCACACAAGGTGGAAGTCAATCCATCGAAAATCGATTTTTCTCGATTTGCCTTCCAAACTTCACTCTCCATTAGCAAAGAAACCGTTGGCTCTGACCTCTTAAACTTTAGGCATTATATAAAACTTCATTTTATATAACTAAACTGCGTCATCACATTAAATCACACAGTGATATGAAGTCATCTTGGCAAATCCAGCCACGAACTGCCCCACCTGACAGGGTGGGTCTTCCTTTTATACCCTGTAGAAAAAACCTGTCACATGACCTCTACTGGCGGGAAAATGACATCACTCCACCATTACCTCATGTCCAGAATAACTTCAACCCCAGTCACGTGACAAGGGTACCACTGTCACGTGTCACGGGTACGTAACACCTCCCTCCAAAAAAAAAACATTTTTGGTCTGTCAAGAACAAAAATTTTAACAATTACTTACAAGAAAAAAAACAAATGTATAAATCATATAACATACACAATATACAATACAGTAGGAGTGTTACAATAAAAAAAACACTCCAAAAAAAAACATTGTACATTCAACATCGAGATAGACAATCAGCAACCACATTATCTTTACCTTTAATATGAGTTATCACAATATTGTACTCTTGTAACATCAAACTCCAATTTAACAATCTTCTGTTTTTGTTTTTCATCTTACTCAGAAAAACTAACGGATTATGATCAGTGTAAACAATAAGTGGTTTTTGAGTTGTACCAACATATACCTCAAAATATTCCAAAGCTAAAACAAGAGATAACAATTCTTTCTCTATTGTTGAATAGTTTCTTTGATGCTTATTAAATTTCTTAGAAAAGTAAGCTACTGGATGATCAACCTCATCACCCTCATTCCTCTGCATCAATACTGCTCCCGCAGCTTCATCACTAGCATCCACAGCTAATGAAAAAGGTTTTTCAAAGTCAGGTGCCTTAAGCACAGGTTGTTCACATATCATTGTTTTCAATTTTTCAAATGCTTCCTGACAAAACACTGTCCACACAAACTTCACATTCTTCTGCAGAAGATTAGTTAATGGAAGGGCAACATTAGCAAAATTCTTACAAAATTTTCAATAATATCCTACCATTCCCAAAAACCTTCTGAGAGTTTTTTTCCCCGTCGGAGTGGGAATTTCCAAAATTGCCTGAACTTTTGCCTGAACAGGAGCTACCTTACCTTGACCTACAACATAACCAAGGTAAGTCACAGTAGCATGTCCAAATTCACTCTTGGCTAAATTAATAGTCAAGTTAGCTTTTGAAAGCTTTTCAAACAATTTCTCCACCGCAATTATGTGTGCTTCCCAAGTATCATTTCTTGTCACTAAATCATCAATATAAGCATCAGTATCTTTCAATCCCTGAATCACAGAATTAATCATCCTCTGAAAAGTACCTGGGGCATTCTTCATCCCAAATGGAAGAACATTATACTCATATAACCCAGATGGAGTTACAAATGCAGAAATCTCTCTACCTCTGTCCGTTAATGGAACACACCAATACCCTTTCAATAAATCAATCTTTGTAAGGAACTTTGCTTTCCCAACTTTATCTACACAATCATCTACTCTAGGAATTGGATATGCATCTGTTTTCGTTACAGCATTCACCTTTCTATAGTCCGTACAAAACCTAATACTACCATCAGGTTTTGGCACCATAACACATGGCGAACTCCAATTCGAGTTAGAATGTCTAATAATATCATTCTCTAACATGTATTCAATTTCTTTCTCAGCAAGTTCACATTTTTCCATGTTCATTCTATATGGATGTTGTTTAATAGGTTTGGCATCTCCAACATCTACATCATGTGAAGCTATAGTAGTCCTTCTAGGAACATCTGGAAACAAATCCTTATACTTAAAAATCAATTCCTTCATCTGTTGTTTCTGCTCTAGCTGTAAATGTGCTAACTTCTCATCCATATTTTCCAAAATAGTCGAATTAGGTAACCTAACAGAAACAATGTTAGATTTAGAATGAAAGTCAGATGAATCATCTATCATGTTCCCAGTTAAATCCAACTCATTCTCACTAACCACAACAGTCACAGTATCAGATTGTTTCTCAAAATATGGGTTAATCATATTTATGTGGCAAAGTTGTGTTGACCTTCTACGATCTGGAGTTTTTATTACATAATCCACATCATTAACTCTAGACACAATTTCATAAGGCCCATGAAATCTAGCTTGTAAAGGATTTGTCTGCACTGGGAAAAAAAACAACACCTTATCTCCAGGCTTAAACATCCTCATCCTAGCTTCCTTATGATACCAAGTCTTCATTTTCTCCTGAGCCAACTTCAAATTTTCCTTGGCTAAGCTACAAGCTCTATGTAACCTGTCCTTAAATTTCAAAACATAGTCCAACAAATTAGTATGCACTTCCTTACTAATCCACTGTTCCTTCAATAAAGCTAAAGGTCCTCTAACTCTATGTCCAAACACAAGTTCAAATGGACTAAAACCTAAAGATTCCTGTACCGATTCCCTTACTGCAAATAAAAGTAAGTTTATACTCTCATCCCAGTCACCTTCATTCTCCACACAATATGTCCTAATCATATTCTTGAGAGTAGAATGAAACCTCTCCAAAGCACCTTGCGATTCTGGATGGTATGCAGACGAAGTAATTTGCTTAGCTCCCAATTTATAAACTATCTGTTGAAACAATCCAGACATAAAATTACTACCTTGATCAGTTTGTATTTCCTTAGGCAATCCAAAATAAGTAAAGAATTTTATAAGAGCCTTCGTCACAGTTTTAGCTTTTATATTCCTAAGTGGTACTGCCTGTGGAAACCTAGACGAAGTACACATGATAGTCAACAAATACTGATAACCAGTTTTTGTCTTTGGTAATGGACCAACACAATCTACAATAACTTTAGAAAACGGTTCACCGAATGCTGGAATAGGTTGTAATGGAGCTACTGGTGTAACCTGATTTGGTTTACCCACAATTTGACAAGTATGGCACGTCTTACAAAACATCGCCACATCTTTTCTTAAACCAGGCCAGTAAAAATGTTTTAAAATCTTGTCCACAGTTTTCCTTACCCCTTGATGTCCACCTAAAGGCACACTATGAGCTAAAGTCAAAATCTCATTCCGATAAACTTTAGGAACAACCACCTGGTAAACAACATTCCATTCCTCACTTGCAGGAATTGTAGGCGACCTCCACTTCCTCATCAACACTCCTTTTTCCAAGTAATATCCTACTGACTCCTTCTCCATTTCACTACCTAGTAAAGCTTGTTCCCTTAATTTTACAATCTCAGGATCTCTATTCTGCTCTGCTATCATCTCCTTCCGAGACAAAGATAAATCTTCATAGTCAAACTTACTCCCAGAACCTTGTTCAAACAACGAAGGTAAGAAAGTCTCTGACACATCCTCAAAACTCAAATCCTGAGTTGAACAGTCATGAGTAACAACCTCATTCTGCACATCAATTTTTTTAGCCATAGCTCTAGTCACAACACAAGAAAAATCTGTGTTAGAATTCACCTCTGGTTCCTCTGACTCCATTGTCAAATGCACTTCAGGAAAAACTTGTCCACCTGCCAAGTCATTACCTAACAATAAAGAAATACCCTTCACAGGTAAGCTATGCTGTAATCCTACCTTAACAAATCCTGTAACTAACCCTGACTTTAAATTTACTTCATGTAAACGTACAGGCATAAAATCACTTCCAACACCTCTTATGTAATTTACCTCACCAGTATCACTCTCTTCATTAAACTTCAACACACTATCTAACATCAGTGATTGAGAAGCTCCAGTATCCCTAAGAATCTTTATTGGCACCAGAGTAGATCCTTCCTTCAAGGATACAAACCCTTCAGTTATAAAATGATCATATCCCTTTCTAACTTTGTCAGACTCTAACAAATCCTCATTTGTGTTTACCAAACCCTGTAACTTTACAGGTGCTTCAGTATGTTGCACACAAGCATCCGGAACTGCTTCCTTCTCTTTCTTTTTCAATTTGAAACAGTTAGCTATTACATGGCCAGGCTTCTTACAATAGTTACAAATAAGACCAAACTGTCTTTCCTTCACAGGTTTTCCTTCCTCCTTACCTCTCTCATTAACCTCTAATTTAATTTCTGATTTACCTTGAGTCTCCATATTATTTTTCCTCTTGAAAATTCTACCCTGAGGAAATTTATTCTTATGGATTAAAACATACTCATCAGCTAATCTAGCACAGTCCTGGAATTTATCAGTATCCCTTTCATTTAAGTAGGTCCTTACTTCAACAGGAATACTTTTTTTTAAATTCCTCCATCAAAATCAGCTCTCTCAATGTATCATAGTCCCCATTTACATTTTTAGAAGAAACCCATCTCTCAAAACACATAGCTTTATCATAGGCAAATTCCACATAAGTCTTTTCCACAGACTTTCTCAAACTCCTGAATCTTTCCCTATACGCTTCTGGGACCAATTCATACTATTTGAGAATATTTTCTTTCACAATATCATAATCTAATGCTTGCGCAGCAGTTAAAGCTGTGTAAACGTGTCTTGCCTTGCCTTTAATCACACTCTGTAATAACACTGAACATTTATCTTTCGGCCACTCTGACATCCGAGCAATAGTTTCAAAATGTTGAAAATATCTTTCCACTTCTGTTTCACTAAATGGAGGGACCAATTTAACTTCTTGGCTAGCAACAAACGGTTTTTTAGAATCAGCAGACTGTTCTACAGACCTTAATTTCTCCATTGCATATTCAAAATCTCTTTGCTTTTGTTCAGCTTCCAATTTACACCTTTCTAACATCATTTGTTCGATTTGCAACTGCATCTCCAGATTACTTATTGGAAACGATTCTAAAATCGATTCTTCAAAATGACCCGAAGCCACATAGTGAGACGCGATTTTTCTCTGTATTACAGCTTTTGATGTTGTTGGCAAAATCCCTTTAAGATGCAACCGATTAGCAAGTTCAAAGACTTCAGTTTTTTTCGCCTTCGCTAACAAATCCGGGTCTGGCGAATCCAGAAACTCATCAATATTCATCGTTGCCGAATACCACTCACAGGCCAATCAAACAAAAAAAATCGAGCAATCCCCGTTACCAAAACACCGATTCAAAATTCAAAAAACTTTTTAAACTCAAATAATTCAATCCCGGACGTAGCCCCCATAATTATGTTACGTATTCAGGCAACAATAATTATAGATGAGTTAGACGAAGGGTTTTTATAACAAATAACACGTTTATTAAACACTGATAACAAACCCCCTTCAAATGTAAACAAACCCAAACAATGGTCCGAGCTCAGCTGCTGGCAGCTGGTCAGACAGTTCTTAATAGCTTTGCAGTCTCAAACAGTCTTTAAAGTAGTATTGAAAAAAACAGTTCTCCAAAGCGAATTGCCGAATGAAAACAGTTCAAAGAACGATATGCCGACAGTTCAAAAGCTCACGGTACTTTTAAAAGGAGAGACTTTTTAAAGCGATGTAAATTCTCTTCCACGTCGATGTCCTTCGATTCCCAGCGTCGAACTCCCACGTCGAATTTTATTAAATATAACAACTTAAAGTGACTGACCTTCCTTCCACAATATTGTCAATCTCCCGCTTTTTCCAGCGGAAACTATCGTGAGAATAGTAAACGAAATCCTTCCGAATGAGGATCACACAAGGTCGAAGTCAATCCATCGAAAATCGATTTTTCTCGATTTGTCTTCCAAACTTCACTCTCCCTTAGCAAAGAAACCGTTGGCTCTGACCTCTTAAACTTTAGGCATTATATAAAACTTCATTTTATATAACTAAACTGCGTCATCACATTAAATCACACAGTGATATGAAGTCATTTTGGCAAATCCAGCCACGAACTGCCCCAGCTGACAGGGTGGGTCTTCCTTTTATACCCTGTAGAAAAGACCTGTCACATGACCTCTACTGGCGGGAAAATGACATCACTCCACCATTACCTCATGTCCAGAATAACTTCAACCCCAGTCACGTGACAAGGGTACCACTGTCACGTGTCACGGGTACGTAACAAGATTCAGATCAAATGCTCCTCCAGTGATAAACGTTTCAATCCCGGAATCATTTTCGTTCACCCCCATAGAACCAACTCCAATGCCAGCACATCCTTTCTTATCTAAGGGAAACAAACCTACCTATAAAACCCCAAATCAGGCCTCGCCAGTGTCTTTTAAAATCTTAAAATTAAATCCTTGCATTTATACTCTCGCCCTCTGGAAATGAATGACACCACCTGTAAGTTTATCATCAGGGAATCGTGCACGAGAATCCCCAAATCCCTTTGCGCCGCAGGTATTATTTGACTTTTCTCCCCATTTAGAAAATCATCTATTCATTAATTTCTGCTAACAAAATACATGACCATATACTTCCCTATACTGTACTCCATCTGCCACAGCTTTGCCCATTTCCCTAATCTGTCTTCAACACTCCCTGTAGATCGGAAATGTTGATAGAGATCTGCACTGACTGTGGTTTCCCGAGGAGGAAGTCAAACATTCTGTTGCAGAGGACGATTTCCTGAACCAGATTTGGACCTTGCTAAAAAGAAGTGAGGATAGGATTGCGCTGAGCTCTGAGTTGTTGTCAATTAACCGCAGCTGACGTAGGTATTGCTATTGTCCAGATGGTCCAGGGCCTGTGAAGAGCAAGTGCGATTTCACCCTCTATAGACCTACAATGGATGCTAACACCCAGGAAGTGCAAAAGGATTGATCAGAGAGGCTTAAGGGCTAACGTTGTTAAGAGCTCAAACACTGCTAGCAATTAGAAGGTTAAAAATCTTCTGAATATTTTCCTGAGATGCATATATTTCAATGAATGAAGTATCGAAGGAGAGGAGGACAATTGCTTTGAAGGTGAGCTGACTGGTTTACAAACAGAGGCAATGTGTAGTGACGAGAGGCTATTAACAGGAGAATTTTGCAGTCAGTGGGATGAGTTTCACAGTAGAAGGCAGACACAATCGAGGAGGATGAACGGAGGACTGCAGGTGTTGTATTTGAACGCAAAAGTTACAGGGAATAAGAAGATGAATTCGCAGCGCAGTTCCAGATTGGCAGGTACGATGTTGCAGGCATCACTGAATGATGGATGCGGGAGAGATTCGCATAGGCGGAGGAGTGGCTCACTGAATGATGGATGCGGGAGAGATTCGCATGGATGGAGGAGCGGCTCACTGAATGATTGATGCGGCAGAGATTCGCATGGGTGGAGGAGTGGCTCACTGAATGATGGATGCGGGAGAGATTCGCATGGATGGAGGAGTGGCTCACTGAATGATGGATGCGGGAGAGATTCGCATGGATGGAGGAGTGGCTCACTGAATGATGGATGCGGGAGAGATTCGCATGGATGGAGGAGTGGCTCACTGAATGATGGATGCGGGAGAGATTCGCATGGGCAGAGGAGTGGCTCACAGAATGATGGATGCGGGAGGGATTCGCATGGATGGAGGAGTGGCTCACTGAATGATGGATGCGGGAGAGACTCGCATGGATGGAGGAGTGGCTCACTGAATGATGGATGCGGGAGAGACTCGCATGGATGGAGGAGTGGCTCACTGAATGATGGATGCGGGAGGGATTCGCATGGATGGAGGAGTGGCTCACTGAATGATGGATGCGGGAGGGATTCGCATGGATGGAGGAGTGGCTCACTGAATGATGGATGCGGGAGAGATTCGCATGGATGGAGGAGCGGCTCACTGAATGATTGATGCGGCAGAGATTCGCATGGGTGGAGGAGTGGCTCACTGAATGATGGATGCGGGAGAGATTCGCATGGATGGAGGAGTGGCTCACTGAATGATGGATGCGGGAGAGATTCGCATGGATGAAGGAGTGGCTCACTGAATGATGGATGCGGGAGAGACTCGCATGGATGGAGGAGTGGCTCACTGAATGATGGATGCGGGAGGGATTCGCATGGATGGAGGAGTGGCTCACTGAATGATGGATGCGGGAGAGACTCGCATGGACGGAGGAGTGGCTCACTGAATGATGGATGCGGGAGGGATTCGCATGGATGGAGGAGTGGCTCACTGAATGATGGATGCGGGAGAGATTCGCATGGATGGAGGAGTGGCTCACTGAATGATGGATGCGGGAGAGATTCGCATGGGCAGAGGAGTGGCTCACAGATTAATGGATTCGGGAGAGATTCGCATGGGAGGAGGAGTGGCTCACTGAATGATGGATGCGGGAGAGATTCATATGGATGGAGGAGTGGCTCACTGAATGATGGATGCGGGAGAGATTCGCATGGATGGAGGAGTGGCTCACTGAATGATGGATGCGGGAGAGATTCACATGGATGGAGGAGTGGCTCACTGAATGAGTGATGAGGGAGAGATTCGCATGGGTGGAGGAGTGGATCACTGAATGATGGATGCGGGAGAGATTCGCATGGATGGAGGAGTGGCTCACTGAATGATGGATGCGGGAGAGATTCCCATGGGTGGAGGAGTGGCTCACTGAATGATGGATGCGGGAGAGATTCGCATGGGTGGAGGAGTGGCTCACTGAATGATGGATGCGGGAGAGATTCCCATGGGTGGAGGTGTGGCTCACTGTATGATGGATGCGGGAGAGATTCGCATGGATGGAGGAGTGGCTCACTGAATGATTGATGAGGGAGAGATTCGCATGGGTGGAGGAGTGGCTCACTGAATGATATATGGGAAGTGATTCGCATGGGTGGAGGAGTTGCTCACTGAATGATGGATGGGAAGTGATTCGCATGGATGGAGGAGTGGCTCACTGAATGATGGATGCGGGAGTGATTAGCATGGATGGAGGAGTGGCTCACTGAATGATAGATGGGGGAGAGATTCGCATGGATGGACGAGTGGCTCACTGAATGATGGATGCGGGAGAGATTCGCATGGGTGGAGGAGTGTCTCACTGAATGATGGATCGGGAGAGATATGCACGGATGGAGGAGTGGCTCACTGTATGGTGAATGCGGGAGAGATTCGCATGGGTGGAGGAGTGGCTCACTGAATGATGGATGCGGGAGAGATTCGCATGGGTGGAGGAGTGGCTCACTGAATGATGGATGCGGGAGAGATTCGCATGGGTGGAGGAGTGGCTCACTGAATGATGGATACGGGAGAGATTCGCATGGATGGAGGAGTGTTTCACTGAATGATGGATGCGGGAGAGATTCGCATGGGTGGAGGAGTTGCTCACTGAATGATGGATGCGGGAGAGATTCGCATGGATGTAGGAGTGGCTCACTGAATGATGGATGCAGGAGGATTCGCTTGGATGGAGGAGTGGCTCACTGAATGATAGATGTATGAGAGATTCGCATGGGTAGAGGAGTGGCACTGAATGATGGATGCGGGAGAGATTCGCATGGATGGAGGAGTTGCTCACTGAATGATGGATGCGGGACAGATTCGCATGGATGGAGGAGTGGCTCACTGAATGATGGATTCGGGAGAGATTCGCATGGGTGGAGGAGTGGCTCACTGAATGATGGATGCGGGAGAGATTCACATGGATGGAGGAGTGGCTCACTGAATGAGTGATGAGGGAGAGATTCGCATGGGTGGAGGAGTGGATCACTGAATGATGGATGCGGGAGAGATTCGCATGGATGGAGGAGTAGCTCACTGAATGATGGATGCGGGAGTGATTCCCATGGGTGGAGGAGTGGCTCAGTGAATGATGGATTCGGGAGAGATTCGCATGGACGGAGGAGTGGCTCACTGAATGATTGATGAGGGGGAGATTCGCATGGGTGGAGGAGTGGCTCACTGAATGATGGATGCGGGAGAGATTCGCATGGGTGGAGGAGTGGCTCACTGAATGATGGATGGGGAAGTGATTCGCATGGATGGAGGAGTGGCTCACTAAATGATGGATGCGGGGGAGATTCGCATGGGTGACGGAGTGGCTCACTGAATGATAGATGGGGGAGAGATTCGCATGGATGGACGAGTGGCTCACTGAATGATGGATGCGGGAGAGATTCGCATGGGTGGAGGAGTGGCTAAGTGATTGATGGATGCGGGAGAGATTCGCATGGGTGGAGGAGTGGCTCACTGAATGATGGATGCGGGAGAGATTCGCATGCGTGGAGGAGTGGCTCACTGAATGATGGATGCGGGAGAGATTCGCATGGGTGGAGGAGTGGCTCACTGAATGATGGATGCGGGAAAGATTCGCATGGGTGGATGAGTCGTTCACTGAAGGATGGACGCGGGAGAGATTCGCATGGATGGAGGAGTGTTTCACTGAATGATGGATGCGGGAGAGATTCGCATGGGTGGAGGAGTGTCTCACTGAATGATGGATCGGGAGAGATATGCATGGATGGAGGAGTGGCTCACTGTATGATGAATGCGGGAGAGATTCGCATGGGTGGAGGTGTGGCTCACTGAATGATGGATGCGGGAGAGATTCGCATGGGTGGAGGAGTGGCTCACTGAATGATGGATGCGGGAGTGATTAGCATGGATGGAGGAGTGGCTCACTGAATGATAGATGGGGGAGAGATTCGCATGGATGGACGAGTGGCTCACTGAATGATGGATGCGGGAGAGATTCGCATGGGTGGAGGAGTGTCTCACTGAATGATGGATCGGGAGAGATATGCACGGATGGAGGAGTGGCTCACTGTATGGTGAATGCGGGAGAGATTCGCATGGGTGGAGGAGTGGCTCACTGAATGATGGATGCGGGAGAGATTCGCATGGGTGGAGGAGTGGCTCACTGAATGATGGATGCGGGAGAGATTCGCATGGGTGGAGGAGTGGCTCACTGAATGATGGATGCGGGAGAGATTCGCATGGATGGAGGAGTGTTTCACTGAATGATGGATGCGGGAGAGATTCGCATGGGTGGAGGAGTTGCTCACTGAATGATGGATGCGGGAGAGATTCGCATGGATGTAGGAGTGGCTCACTGAATGATGGATGCAGGAGGGATTCGCTTGGATGGAGGAGTGGCTCACTGAATGATGGATGCGGGACAGATTCGCATGGATGGAGGAGTGGCTCACTGAATGATGGATTCGGGAGAGATTCGCATGGGTGGAGGAGTGGCTCACTGAATGATGGATGCGGGAGAGATTCACATGGATGGAGGAGTGGCTCACTGAATGAGTGATGAGGGAGAGATTCGCATGGGTGGAGGAGTGGATCACTGAATGATGGATGCGGGAGAGATTCGCATGGATGGAGGAGTAGCTCACTGAATGATGGATGCGGGAGTGATTCCCATGGGTGGAGGAGTGGCTCAGTGAATGATGGATTCGGGAGAGATTCGCATGGACGGAGGAGTGGCTCACTGAATGATTGATGAGGGAGAGATTCGCATGGGTGGAGGAGTGGCTCACTGAATGATGGATGCGGGAGAGATTCGCATGGGTGGAGGAGTGGCTCACTGAATGATGGATGGGGAAGTGATTCGCATGGATGGAGGAGTGGCTCACTGAATGATGGATGCGGGAGAGATTCGCATGGGTGGAGGAGTGGCTCACTGAATGATGGATGGGAAGTGATTCGCATGGATGGAGGAGTGGCTCACTGAATGATGGATGCGGGAGTGATTAGCATGGATGGAGGAGTGGCTCACTGAATGATGGATGCGGGGGAGATTCGCATGGGTGACGGAGTGGCTCACTGAATGATAGATGGGGGAGAGATTCGCATGGATGGACGAGTGGCTCACTGAATGATGGATGCGGGAGAGATTCGCATGGGTGGAGGAGTGGCTCAGTGATTGATGGATGCGGGAGAGATTCGCATGGGTGGAGGAGTGGCTCACTGAATGATGGATGCGGGAGAGATTCGCATGCGCGGAGGAGTGGCTCACTGAATGATGGATGCGGGAGAGATTCGCATGGGTGGAGGAGTGGCTCACTGAATGATGGATGCGGGAAAGATTCGCATGGGTGGATGAGCCGTTCACTGAAGGATGGACGCGGGAGAGATTCGCATGGATGGAGGAGTGTTTCACTGAATGATGGATGCGGGAGAGATTCGCATGGGTGGAGGAGTGTCTCACTGAATGATGGATCGGGAGAGATATGCATGGATGGAGGAGTGGCTCACTGTATGATGAATGCGGGAGAGATTCGCATGGGTGGAGGAGTGGCTCACTGAATGATGGATGCGGGAGAGATTCGCATGGGTGGAGGAGTTGCTCACTGAATGATGGATGCGGGAGAAATTCGCATGGATGTAGGAGTGGCTCACTGAATGATGGATGCAGGAGGGATTCGCTTGGATGGAGGAGTGGCTCACTGAATGATAGATGTAGGAGAGATTCGCATGGGTAGAGGAGTGGCACTGAATGATGGATGCGGGAGAGATTCGCATGTATGGAGGAGTTGCTCACTGAATGATGGATGCGTGACAGATTCACATGGATGGAGGAGTGGCTCACTGAATGAGTGATGAGGGAGAGATTCGCATGGGTGGAGGAGTGTATCACTGAATGATGGATGCGGGAGAGATTCGCATGGGTGGAGGAGTGGCTCACTGAATGATGGATGCGGGAGTGATTCACATGGATGGAGGAGTGGCTCACTGAATGAGCGATGAGGGAGAGATTCGCATGGGTGGAGGAGTGGATCACTGAATGATGGATGCGGGAGAGATTCGCATGGGCGGAGGAGTGGCTCACTGAATGATGGATCTAGGAGAGATTCGCAAGGGTGGAGGAGTGGCTCACTGAATGATGGATGCGGGAGAGATTCGCATGGATGGAGGAGTGGCTCACTGAATGATGGATGCGGGAGAGATTCGCATGGGTGGAGGAGTGGATCACTGAATGATGGATGCGGGAGAGATTCGCATGGATGGAGGAGTAGCTCACTGAATGATGGATGCGGGAGTGATTCCCATGGGTGGAGGAGTGGCTCACTGAATGATTGATGAGGGAGAGATTCGCATGGGTGGAGGAGTGGCTCACTGAATGATGGATGCGGGAGAGATTCGCATGGGTGGAGGAGTGGCTCTCTGAATGATGGATGCGGGAGAGATTCGCATGGACGGAGGAGTGGCTCACTGAATGATTGATGAGGGAGAGATTCGCATGGATGGAGGAGTGGTTCACTGAATGATGGATGGGGAAGTGATTCGCATGGATGGAGGAGTGTCTCACTGAATGATGGATGCGGGAGAGATTCGCATGTGTGGAGGAGTGGCTCACTGAATGATGGATGGGAAGTGATTCGCATGGATGGAGGAGTGGCTCACTGAATGATGGATGCGAGAGTGATTAGCATGGATGGAGGAGTGGCTCACTGAATGATGGATGCGGGGGAGATTCGCATGGGTGACGGAGTGGCTCACTGAATGATAGATGGGGGAGAGATTCGCATGGATGGACGAGTGGCTCACTGAATGATGGATGCAGGAGAGATTCGCATGGGTGGAGGAGTGGCTCAGTGATTGATGGATGCGGGAGTGATTCGCATGGGTGGAGGAGTGGCTCACTGAATGATGGATGCGGGAGAGATTCGCATGCGTGGAGGAGTGGCTCACTGAATGATGGATGCGGGAGAGAATCGCATGCGTGGAGGAGTGGCTCACTAAATGTTGGATGCGGGATTGATTCTCATGGGTGGAGGAGTGGCTCACTGAATGATGGATGCGGGAGAGATTCGCATGGGTTGAGGAGTGGCTCACTGAATGATGGATGCGGGAGAGATTCGCATGGGTGGAGGAGTGGCTCACTGAATGATGGATGCGGGAGAGATTCGCATGGGTGGAGGAGTGGCTCACTGAATGATGGATGCGGGAGAGATTCGCATGGGTGGATGAGTGGCTCACTGAATGAAAGCTGAGAGCTGGGATATGTGGGCGTGACTCTGTTTGACAATCGGTGGTGAGCGGTGTGCCGCAGTGGTCTTAACTGGTCCCACAACTGGTCACGATATATATTTACGATCTGGAAGAGGGGTCCGTGTATAGTGTCCCTGAGATGGTTGACGGTACTGAATTGAGTTAAAAAGCAAATTGTGTATTAGATACGGATAGTCTGCAGAAAGGTTTATAACTGGGTCAGGCAGATGGCAAACTGTTCCGCACCAGCAGCAGTAGATATGAAATTGCGTCAGATTTGTGTATATAGACAACGGAAATCTATTAACCTCTACACAAAAACTTCGAAATGTACACAAACGAGGAAACCTAAACGGAAGTTAACAGTGTTCTGCATCTATAGTTATCTAACAGTCCAACTTAGAGAAAATTCCTCGAAATAGATTTTGTAAGCACAGAATTAAAGTGGTGGTTTAAAAGGTCCAGGTGATTTATGAAATAATTGAGAGGAGAGACTTATCGAACCAGCGATGAGCCAAGCCTTTAAGAAAAGACGGAACTCTTCATGCAGATTTAGCCGTTAAGTGCTTTTCCGAAGTTCACGAAGAATTCTCAAAGTAACTGACCTTTCGCCGGAGGTGGTCAACACTTGACCGAGACCATGTAGGAGTTAACCAAATCTACGTGCCACATTTCACGTCAATCACTTCAATACACACAGAACGCCGTTGATTCCTAATCTACTCTTTGGTGTCGTACGAAGCTGGTGTCTCTCTCTCTCTCTCTCTCTCTCTCTCTCTCTCTCTCTCTCTCTCTCTCTCTCTCTCTCTCTCTCTCTCTCTCTCTCTCTCTCTCTCTCTCTCTCTCTCTCTCTCTCTCTCTCTCTCTGTGTCCACGATTACTTAACCACCGACTGTAACTTCCAACAAATCAACTACGCTACTAATTATTGTTTCGCCTTTTATACCAGCGGGACATGCCATCACGTGACATCACATACCCTCGCTATCAAAAGACAATTACATCATCCCAATATCACAAGTCAATTACATCATGCTCACGAGAATCTCGCGGGACAGGTAACAGTACAATGATGGTAAATGCGAGCTCAGCCACGTTGGAAGGGAACAAAATGAAAGAGCAGATTATTATTCCACTGGTGAAAAAGCTGCAGCATGCTGCTGTGCAGAGGGACCTGGGAGTGCTTCTTCATGCATGACGAAAGGTTGGTTCGCAGGTGCAGCAGGCAAATGAAATGTTGGCCTTCAGAGCTGCAGGGATGGAAATTCAGACCAGGGAGTTTATGCTGCAACTGTACAGGGTACTGGTGGGGCCACATCTGGAGTACTGTGTACAGTTCTGTCTGCTTGAGGAAGGAGATACTGCCTTTGGAGTCGGTGCTGAGGAGGTTCACGAGGCTGATTCCAGTGATGAGGGAGTTAGACTGTAAGGAGCGATTGTATCGCCTGGGACTGTACTCGCTGGAATTCAGAACGATGAGAGGAGATCTTATAGAAGCATATAAAATTATGAAAGGGATAGATAAGATAGAGGCAAGGAAGTGGTTTTCACTGTAGTTCAGACGAGAACGAGGGTCATAACCTCAAGATGCGGGGTGGGAGATTGAGGACGGAGATGAGGACGGAGTGTTATTCTCAGAGAGTGGTGAACTTGGGGAAATCTCTGCACAATGAAACAACGGATGCTACCTCACTAAACAGGGAGAGGAAAGGAAGAGGAATCGGGGAGAAGGGAAGTGGAAAGGTGTGGCGGGAGAGAACGGGAAGTGAGGGAGGGTGCATGGGGGATGGGAGAAAAGGGGATGGAGCGAGGTGGGCCGAAGGAGCGGGAAGGCGTGTAACGGGGGCATGAGATAGAGAAAGTGGAAGGAGAGAGAGAATATGAGAGACGGCTCCGTAACCCGTGTCAAATGTCACGTAATCTCCAACACCTGACCAAATTTGTCCGTAGCTGGACCATTGCCAATCGGCTCTGAAACACAATCCCGCAGTTGTTGAAGGCCACTGCACCGTACACCTTCTCAACGACAGAATCAAACCGCTCAGCAGCTTTGAGTGTCCTGTGAACTCGGACCCAAGATCCCCCTGTTCCACCACACTGCCAAGAGTCTTACCATTAATACTATATTCTGCCATCGTATTTGAACTAACAAAATGAGCCACCTCACGCTTATCTGGGTAGAACTTTATCTGCCAATTCTCAGCCGAGTTTTGCATTCTATCGATCACACAAAAGATCCACGAGGCACATCACTGGTCACCGAACTCCATGCAGAGTATGACCCATCTACAGTCATTCGTTGTCTTCTGTCACCAGGCCAATTCTGGATATACAAAGCAAGGTCCCCTTCGATCGTATGCCTCCTAATATTCTCAATAAGCCTTACATGGGGTACCTTGTGAAATGCCTTTCTGAAATCCATATGCTGTACATCTACAGCTCTACCTTCATCAATAGATTTAGTCAAATGCTCAAAAAATTCAAAAAAGGCTCGTAAGCCAGGGCCTGCCTTTGACACAGCCATGATGACTATTCTAAATCGTATTATTCCTCTCCAGATGTTCATTAATCCTTCCTCTCAGGATCGTCTCCATCAATTCACCAACCACTGAAGTAAGTCTCGCCGGCCTACAGTTTCCTGGACAATCGCTACTCCCTTTCATGAATAAGGGGACAACATCTGCAACCCTCCAATCCTCCGTAACCTCTTCATTTCCCATTGATTTAGCAAAGATCACTGCCAAAGGCTCACCAATCTCGGTCCTCTCCTCCGATGCTCTTGATGCTTTCCAAAAGCTCTAGCACATCGTCTTTCTAAATGTGTTAGTGATCCGGTCTGAACACTGGGTCGAAGGGCTTCTGCTGATAGCTCTGGACCACGACAGCCCTTAATTTCTGCCTTCTTTCCCATGGCCACGTGGGTTTTGACCCAGCCCCCTTCCTTATTGGACTTTCGCCAATTACCCGCTTTTCTCCTCACTAGCACCCACCTGTTTTTGTTTTCACTCGTTACCCGGTCCATTTAAACCCTGCCTTGTCTCACATTCTCTGCCAGTTCGTCCCAGCTCTGACCTCGCCGGACTGCTTTTCCGGGGTAAGACCTCCGCCTGCCATTCCGGATTCGTGCCTGCCTCCTGTTTTTGAAAGACTGTTGTCCTTGTGCTCCCTAATAAATCCTGGAAAAAGAGCATTCATTGGTCTGCACTTGAGTCCTACCGTAACCCGACCCAACCTGACAACCATCTTCGGCAGCATTTAAATGTACCAACTGTTTCTTTTCTTTTTTTTTTGTTCCGTATGCTTTTGTAAAGTTTCTTTTTAGTAATTACCTGGGGGGACGTCACGTGATGACGTAGGATCGAGACGCTGGAACCCAGCTCTCCCGTAAAAAGTTAATAAATTAATGTTTAAATGAAGAAAAGTTAGTCAATACTTTCTAAAAGTTACTTACAAACTACTCCGGATTGTGTCAAGCTATGCCTCAAAGACAGAAGATGAAGAAAACTAATACCGGGAAGACTACGCAAGTTGGAACAGGAGCAAGGCCCACGTCTACCAAAGAACCGCGGTCTCAGGTACATTATACCACCGGCGATATGGAACAGGAAACTGCGGCAACATCGGCCATTTCTAAAGGAAAAGACCAACGTGAACTGCGCAAACGCGAAGGAAGGAGCATGCGCAAACGGGAGCAACCAGAACTACAAAGCCCAGTTACCACTGCAACTGAAAGTGATAGCGAATCGGAGGGAGAGTCAGAATCTCCGGAAAGATCAGACGAAGAGGGAGATAAAAGTTCTTCTGGAAATGTAGAAAAGACTTTGAGGCAAATAATGCGTAAATTAGACGCATTAAAAGTAATTAAAAGTAAGAAAAAGTACTCAAAAAAAAGACAAATATGGAGATAATGCTTGATAAAATGACAAAGAGACAGGAAAAAATGGAAAAGAGAATTATGGACTTGGAAACTAAAACGGAAGACATGGTTGAAAGAATGGACAAAATAGAAAATAAAAATACTGCTTGGACATCAGAAAGAAAACAATTTATGGAAAAAATTGATAAGCTTGAAAATTTTAGTAGACGAAATAATATTAAAATTGTTGGACTTAAAGAAGATATAGAAGGAGAAGATCCAATAATTTTTTTTCAAAAATGGATCCCTGAAAAATTGGAAATGGAAAGAGAAATTCCAATTGAGATTGAAAGGGCTCATAGATCCTTAAGGTCAAGACCTCAAGCTGATCAAAATCCACGATCAATTTTTATAAAATGCTTAAGATACCAAGACAAAGAAAAGATCCCGAAGGCGGCTGTCCAAAGTGCCAAAAATAGAAACGGGCCATTGATAATAGAAGGGAAACCAATTCTTTTTTATCCTGATATAAGTTACAACCTTTTGAAGAGAAAGAAGGAATTTAACCCAGCGAAAAAAGCCTTATGGGAAAAGGGTTATAAATTTACAATGCGTCACCCAGCAACACTGATAATTTTTTTGGAGGAGGGAACATTTTCTTTTCCGATTATCGAAAAGCGGAAGAGTTCGTACAAAAACTTTCACCTATTGACTAATTACACATAGAGGCTTCCAAACGTAATGGATTAAAGATGAAGATAGAGTCAACGAACAGAAGTGATGGACATTTATGGATATTATAGAAGAGAAAAGCAAAATTTTAGAAATACTAAGTGAGAATAGTATTTTTTTTCCTTCTTATATATACACTTTTTTATGTTGCGGGGGCGGGGGGGCTGGGGAGCTTTGGATCGGTTACTACGGGATTCACGTGTGTAATCATGGCGATTGCCATGACCCGTACAACAGAGGGGGGTAATGTTGTGTTTCTTTTCACAGCATTAGTAGGGGGGTATTTTGTTTTTTTTCTTTATATTCTATTTTTCTTCTATCTTTTTGCCTGGATGATTGGTGGGGACACACATAGCAACATGGATATTTTTATAAAGATTTCCCAGGATACCACGAAAGTTGAAAGATTAGGTATTATTATAGATTGGAGCAATATAATAAAAAAATGACTAATCTACTGAATTTTTAAGTTTTAATGTTAATGGGTTTAATGGGCCAGTAAAAAGAAAAAGAATTTTAACATATATTTAAAAGATGAAAACAGATATAGCTTTTTTACAAGAAACTCATTTAACAGACATAGAACATCAGAAATTAAAAAGAGACTGGGTTGGAAATGTTATTGCAGCTTCATTTAATTCAAAGGCGAGAGGAGTTGCAATTTTGGTTAACAAAAAATTACCAATTAAAATACAAAACGTATTAATTGATTCGGCGGGGAGATATCTAATTATACACTGTCAATTTTTTTCAGAACTATGGACCCTTATGAACATTTATGCACCAAATGAAAATGATGTAAAATTCATACAGGAGGTCTTTTTGAATTTGGCTAACGCACATGATAAAATATTAATAGATTGAGATTTTAACTTTTGTCTAGATCCAGTTTTAGATAGAGCAACAAAGGTTGTTACAAAATCAAAAGCAGTAAAATTAACTCTATCATTGATGAAAGACTTAAATTTGATTGATATATCGAGAAGAATTAATCCAAAAGAAATAGATTATTCATTTTATTCAAATAGACATAAAACATATTCAAGGATAGATTTTTTCCTATTATCAACGAATATTCAAGATAGAGTGAAAAATGTGGAATACAAAGCAAGAATATTGTCAGATCATTCTCCTTTAATAATGACAATGATAATGATAGATTAAGAGGAATCAATTTATAGGTGGAGATTTAATTCAATATTATTAAAACGTCAAGATTTTTGTGATTTTATGAAAAAACAGATTCAGTTCTTTTTAGATATAAATTCACATTCAGTTGATCATAAATTTATAGTGTGGGAAGCAATGAAGGCATATTTGAGTGGTCAGATAATAAGTTATACTTCTAAAATTAAAAAGGAATATATGATAGAAATAGATCAATTGGAAAAAGAGATTACAAAATTAGAAAAAGAATCCCAAAGAAATATGACAGAAGAAAAACGAAGACAACTTATTAACAAGAAGTTACAATATAGTACACTCGAAACATATCGAACAGAAAAAGCAATTATGAGAACTACACAAAGATATTATGTACTGGGTGAAAGATCACATAAGGTTCTTGCATGGCAGTTAAACACAGACCAGACTTCTAAAACAATAAATGCAATTCGAACAAGAGTAAATAAAATTAGTTATAAACCTTTAGAAATTAATGAAGCTTTTAAGAATTTTTATTCTGAGTTGTATGAATCAGAATCACAAAATGACAATGGAGTTTTCTCAAGAGCTAAATAAATATGTTAGGGAGTTTCTTTGGAAAGGTAAGATGTCAAGAATATCGTTGGAAAAATTGACATGGAAATTTGAGCTAGGAGGGTTACAACTTCCAAATTTTAAGAATTATTATAAAGCAAATCAACTTAGATTTATTGCATCTTTTTTTTTGATAAAGATAAACCGGCATGGATTAGAATAGAACTAGATAAAATAGGAGAAAACATACCAGAAGATTTTATATATAAATGGATTTATATATAAATGGATTTATATATAAATAGATTTTATAAATCTAAATGGATACGGGAAAAGAAAGAATCTCTTGTATTAAAACATTTGATTGATTTATGGAATAAGATAATTGTTGACGATGAGACAAAGAAATCCTTATTAGCAAAGAGATCTTTAATTCAAAATAGACTTATTCCTTTTACAATGGATAATCAACTTTTATATAACTGGTTTCAAAATGGGATTAGATATATAGGAGATTGTTTTGAAGGAGGTATATTAATGTCATTCGATCAATTAAAGAATAAATATAAAGTATCAAACAACACTCTTTTTTGTTACTTTCAACTAAGGGCTTATTTAAGAGAAAAATTAGGTCAATCAATGTTATTACCGAATCCAATGAAATAGAAACTTTAATTCAAAAAGGAAAGATTAAAAAATTAATCTCTTGTATTTATAATTTGATTCAAAAACAGGCAATTAAACAAGGAGTCCATAAGTCAAGACAAAAATGGGAAAGTGATTTGAATATTAAAATTGAAGAAAAAAATTGGTCAAGACTATGTCTTGAGAGTATGACAAATACAATAAACGTCCGATTAAGATTAGTGCAATACAATTTTTTACATCAATTATATATTACACCACAAAAAATAAATAAATTAAACCCAAATTTATCTGATCAGTGTTTCCGATGTAACCAAGAAATTGGTACTTTTTTATATTCTACTTGGTCTTGTTCTAAAATTCAACCTTTTTGGACAAATTTAAGAGTTTTATTGGAACAAATTATTAGAATACAACTTCCACATAATCCAATATTACTTTTACTAGGTGATATTGAAGGGATAAAACCGATATCCAAATTGAATAAATATCAGAAAGAATTTATAAAAATTGCATTGGCAGCAGCCAAAAAAGCTATTGCAGTTACTTGGAAATCGGATACATATTTAAGTATAGATCGTTGGAAGAAAGAAATTTATGGCTGTATTCCACTAGAAAAAAATACTTATTATTTAAGAGATAAATATGAAACATTTTTGAAAATTTGGCGCCCTTATTTACAAAAGATAGGATTAAATATATAGGTGCTCTGAAGGTGAAACAATTGGTTACTTGGGGAAATAAATAAATATATATATATACTAAAGTTATTACGAACTCCATGGAGCATGTGGGGATCTTCCAATATCCAGGTATTCCTTTTTTTTTCTTTCTTTCTTTCTTTCTTTCTTTCTTTCTTTCTTTCTTTCTTTCTTTCTTCCTTTCTTTCTTTCTTCTTTTTTTCTATAGGGCTGTTAGGGGGGAGGGGTTAAGGGGAGGGGGGATGGGTAACACATACTTTCTTTTTCACACACTTTTATTCTGTAACTATTTGAAAACACAATAAAAAAAGTTTTTTAAAACAAGTAGTTACCTGGATTTTTTCACGTTTTAGAAAGACTGGACAATTTAAAGATGGCGATTGTTTATTTCTTTTGTGCAAATATTTCAATGACGACTTGTTTCTGGGCTTTGTAGTTTGGGTGTTTTTGTTTCTCTTTTTTCACCCCCATTATGGAATCCCGGAACATACGCTAATTATTTTTATTGTTATTCATCTCCGCCATTTTCCTGACATGCATTTATATACTTTTTTTAGATACAAAGTTTCATGACGATATCTAAGCATTTAATTGTTTTAACTTGGAATGTTCGCGGTTGGAACCACCGTATTAAGCGTAAGAAAACATTTAAAGTTATAAACCGATTCCAGCCTGATATAATTTTTGCTCAAGAGACGCATATCAGGTTATGTGATAAAACTCGTTTTTTTTAAACAAAATTTGGAGTATCCTCTATTTCATGCAAATTCCTAGAGTAAAACTAGAGGTGTCTCTATTTTACCGATTCTAATATTCCTTTTAATCAGGAGGATATTATAGCCCATATTAATGGTAGATTTTTAATTGTGAAAGGAATTATTTGTAATAAGAAAATGGTTTTGGTTAATAGTTATGAACCAAATGTTGATGATCCCTCATTTTGTAAAGCCGTTTTTGCTCTATTACCTGATAAAAATGGGTCTATGTTATTAATGGGTGGTGATTATAATACTTGCTTAAATAATTTAATAGTTAAGTCGTCATCCAAACATCAACTTCCTAATCTTTCTGCATCACTTATTAATTCCTTTTTAATTGATTATGGTTTAATTGAGGTCTGGAGGCATATGCATTCTATTGATAAAGAATATTCCTTTTTCTCACATGTTCATAATAAATATTCGAGAATTGATGATTTTATAGACTACCCTCGACTTTTATGCAATGTTCAGAAATGTGAGTATGATGTGATTGCCATCTCTGATCATACTCCATTCAATTTAATATTTGAATCGAAAGATGTTATTTCTACCAGACCACTTTGGCGTTTTCCAGAACATTTATTACAAAGCTCAGAATTTGTTGAGTTTAATGAAACTCAGATAAAAGTTTTTTTTTTCTCTTTAATAACATAGGAAAAGTCTCAAAGATAGTCATTTGGGATAGATTAAAAGCTTATCTACGTAGTCAAAATATATCGTATATAGCTAAATTGAAGAAACAGCCAAGAATGGAATTAAATAAAATTTGTAAACAAATTAAAGAATTAGAGAACATTAATGCAAGCTCTCCAAATGCTGTTTCATTTAAAACAAAAGTAGAACTACAATCACAGTATAACTTATTACTAAAATATCCTGTCGAAGGATTTTTCTTAAATTGAAAAGTCAATTTTGCATTTCTGGGGATAAAAATAATAAGCTGTTAGCTTCCCAACTAAGGGCAGTTACAGCTAAAAGACAATTTTAAAAATTCTGAAAACAACTGAGACATAGTACGTAACTATAAGGATATTAATAATACTTTTCAAGATTTTTATTCTGATCTTTATAGAGCTCAATTTCCTGCCGATTCCTCCGAAAATGAGGTTTTTTTTTAGATAAGATTAAATCTCCACTAATTTCTGATGAAGAGTTTGATGCTCCAATTACCGGGCATGAAATTCAGAAAGCTATTTTATCAATGCATCAGTTAAAGCTCCTGGACTTGATGGTTATTGGGTGGGATTTTTCAAAAATCATTTCAAAGTTTACTTTATCCGTATCTTTTGGAAATATCGCATGAATTTTTTGAGAATGGTAATTTACCTTCTTCTTTCTATGAAGCATCTATTTCCTTAATTCTTTAAAAAAGACAAAGATCCTGTTGAATGCTGATCATATAGACCCATTTCTCCATTAAATGCGGATGCAAAAAGTCTTTCTAAAATAATGGCTACCCACTTGGAAAATCAGAATTAAATTCATCTCTATGGACCAAATGGGCTTTATTAAAGGCTGTTGTTTTCTCTAATGTTCGGAGATTGATAAACATTATTGATTTACCTTTCATCTAGGCAACCTCGATGTGTTATCTCTCTTGATGCAGAAAAGGCATTCGATAGAGTTGAGTGGCCATACATGTTCAAAGTTTTCGAAAAATTTGGTTTTGGTAATAATTTTAATAGATGGATTCAAATGATCTATAAGAACCCTATTGACAGGCTCATTACTAACAATTACTGGTCTTCTATCTTTTCACTAGTACTAGACAGGGATGTTTATTAAGTCCTTTAATATTTAATCTTCTATTGGAGCGTCTAGCTATAACATTACGGGAGGTCAAAAAACATTCATGGTATTTCTATAAATGGAATCATGCATAACATTTCTCTTTATGCAAATGATCTTTTGATTTTTATTTCGAATCTTGAGGAAACAATTCCTAATCTTTTTGAAACACAAAGATTTTGGAAAGTTTTCAGGATATTAACTTAATTTGAATAAAAGTGATTTTTTTCCATTAAATACTCCTGTTAATACATTTAGGTATTTAGATATTATAATTACTAAAACATATAAAGATCTTTATAAAGCTAATATAGTTCCTTAGGCAGACTCCATGAAATTACTATTTTCCCGATGGAATCCACTTACTCTTTCTTTAATTGCTCGTATCCATGCTGTCAAAATGGGGCAGGGAGTTTGGGAGACTGGGAGAGGATAGGAGAGTGAGAGCGGGGGAGTGATGAGGGAGTAAGAGGGGTCGTCGATTGATTCAAGTCGGACTCATGGGCTCTTGACAGAGATCAAGCATCTTTTCAAGAACATCCGGGAACAAAGATGCAGACTTCTCGCAGATGAAATAGTGTTCATCACTGCATTTGTAATTCCATTCGTACAATTTACACAGAGTGCAGGTGGGTTTTCTATCTTTCACCGTATACAGGAGATTAGATTCCACGTTCCTATCAAAGAGGGTTAAACAATTTTACAGGAGATAGAGAGAGATAGAAAAAAATAACGCACGCATACATCCCTATGTCAGATCCCTAAACCTTAAATTTGCCCACATTCCCTCCAGAGGCCTGTGTCAGTCCACAAAGCATTCCCACCGCCGCACGCTCTCCTGCAAGCGGGTGTCAGATCTTCAAAATAATCGCACTGCCCAGCGCCTTCCTAACAGACTCGTGTCTGTCCATCAACAGATCCGAATGACACAGACCATGCCGGTACAATATACTTACGGCACTGTCTTGCACCCTACGCAGAGCCCTGAATTAACCCCCAAACAAATCCCATTGACCCATTTCCACATTACAGTCTCGTGTTATTCTCCAAACGGATCCCACGCACCAACTCCAACACCACAGGCCCGCGCCAGTCCAAAACTCACCGGTCTGCGCATTTTCCAATCCAGAATGTCCGGTAACCAGGCTGAACCGAGTTGTAAACAAAACTCTGTGAAATGGAGCATCTTCATTAATGCTTGGAAGGAGACGCTCTCAGTGCATGTACCAGGGTGCGTGAGATGGGACGGAGTGCGAAGAGATTGAGACTGTGTCTGACCCCGGGAGTGTGTGATGGGACGGTGTGGAGGGAGATTCACTCTGTGTCTGAACCCGGGTAAGTGTGATAGAAGAGATCGCAGAGAGCGTCAATCAGTGTCTGTTACCCCCAGTGTGGAAAATGGCCGTATGGTTGTGTGGAATCATATGTGCTAGTGTGTCACACATACCGCTTCATCGTTCGAATTTATTTCAAGGAGACTTGAATCAAATCTTGAACAATGTTGCTTCGCTGCATCGTAAGATTCACCAATCATTGATATAAAATAACATCGGTCTTTATTTCTGATCCAGTTCTCGGGACACGTTTGCTCTGGAAATCAGGAAAAAGGAAAAGTCAATCTGTCCACCCGGAGCGTTAAACAAGACCAGCCTCCAAACAGGAGCTGAATGAAACACCCTCCACACTGCCCCATCCCACACGCCCGGCGTAAGACACCCACGCGAGAGTGTGATGGGAGAAGGTAGTGGGGGCTTTACCCTGTGTCTTAACCCGGGAGTGTGTGATGAGACTGTGTGTAGAAATCCTTACTCTGTGTCTCATCGCAGAAATGTGTGATAGGATGGTGCGGAGGGAGATTCACTCTGTGTCTGACCCCGGGGAGTTTGTGATGGCACTGTGTGAAGCGAGATTCACTTTGTGTCTGATTCTGGGAGTGTGTGATGGGACGGTGTGGATGGAGATTCACATTGTGTCTGACCCCCGGAATGTGTGATGGGACAGTGTGGAGGGACATTCACTCTGTGTCTGACCCCGGGATTGTGTGATGGGACGGTGTGGAGGGACATTCATTCTGTGTCTGACTCCGGGTGTTGGTGATGGGACGGTGTGGAGGGAGCTTCACTCTGTGTCTGTCCCCGGGAGTGTGTGATGGGACGGTGTGGAGGGAGTTTCACTCTGTGTCTGACCCCGGGAGTGTGTGATGGGACGGTGTGGAGCGAGTTTTTGGTGGGAGTTTCACTCTGATGTGGATGAATGCATTTTCCGTCGATCTTCCTCCGTTGCATTTATTTCAAGAAGATTTGAATCAGAGTTACAACAATGCGATTTCGCCTCATCGTAGGATCTTTCAAACGTGGGTTTAAACTCTTTCAAACATTTCTGATCAGGTCATTAGAAAAAAAATGCTCTGGAAATTCCGAACAAGTAACAGTGAAACTCCCTCCGTCCCCAAGAGAAGATCCCTCCACACCGTCCCATCACACACTCCCGGGGTCAGACATAGAGTGAAGCTCCCTTTGCACCGTCCCAATACACTTTCCCAGGGTCAGACACAGAACAAAACTCCATCTACGCCGTCCCATCACTCAGTCCAGGGGTCACACACAGAGTGAATCTGCCTCCACACCGTCCCATCACACACTTCCGGGTTCAGACACAGAGTGAATCTCCCTCCACACCGTCCCATCAGACGCTACCAGGGTCAGACACAGAGTGCAGCTCCCTCCATGTCGTCCCATCTCAGATTCCCGGGGTCTGACTCCCTTCACAACATCCAATCACACAGTCTGGTGTCACATGGAATGAACGTCCCTCTGCTTTGTCCCAACACACTCCCGCTGTCAGACAAAGGAGTAAAGCTGGATCCATACCGTCCCATCGGACATTCCCGGAGTGAGACATAAAGTGAAGCTGTAATGTTACGTCTCACAAGTCCCTGGTCAGACACAGAGTGAATCCACCTTCACAACGTCCCATCACTCTCTCCTGGATTCAGTGACAGAGTGAAACTTCCTTCACCCAGCTCCATCACACACTCACCGGGTTAAACACCGAGTGAATCACCCTCCATACCTTCGCATGCCACACTCCCGATGTCAACTACAGAGTGATGTTTCCTCTCGCCATGCCTGCCCTGTGATGAGCAACAGGTGAAAGAGGGGGATGATGCCTCACCTCTTCTGCTGGTCAACAATTCACAGATTTGAGCCTTGGTTTCGTTGATAGATCTGTACTTCGTTTCCAGCTCAGTGAACTGGTGCTGGAGATCGCCGTGCATTCGTTTCAGATCAAACAGATTAGAGTTGACCGCAGAGAGCTTGGATTGAAGGGTTGAGTTTAACTCATAGTAGTTTCGGTCAGAGGTGATCTTAGACTGACGAATCTGTGATACTGAGATAGATGGTTAAGCATGTTTAGCGTTTACAGTGACTTCTGAGTCTCTGTCACGGTGCGGAGCCCCATGCGTCACAGTGACACGTGAGTCACCGTCACGCTACCGAACGGGACACAGAGAGTATTGTGTCAGTGTCACGGTGAAGATTGTCACAGTGAAAGATGTGCATCGAAAGATTCTTCTTATCACGGTTAGGGGTGTGACCGTCTTATGGTGATGGATTTTAATCGGTGTAACGGTGAGGGGACGTGTCGTTGTCACTATAGTGTTTTACAATAACAATTTATTCCACTCTATTTATGGTCTGACTCCACCCGGAGACAGTTCAACTCACCATGGATCGAGAGTCTGGCCACAATCACGATGAGGGCGGACGTTACTAGGCAGAGTAGGCAGATCTGACGGTACGGTCTATTTCCGATCTTCACTTTCGACTCCCGTTCTTGCGCAGCTGTGGAGAGACCACAAGACCATGAGACCATAAGGTATAATAGAGGATGGAGGCCATTCGGGTCATCGAGACTGCCCCGCCATTCAATCGTGGGCAGAACCAATTCTTCCAGTCATCCCCACTCCCCTGTCTTCTCCCCATACCCTTTGAAACGCTGGCTAGTCAAGAACCTATCTGTATCTGCCTTAGGGGCACCCAGTGACTTAGCTTCCACAGCTGCTGGTGTTAACTAATTCCACAGATTTATCATTCTCTGATTGAAGTAATCTATCCGCATCTCAGTTTTAAAAGGACGTCGTCCAATCATGAAGTTGCGCCCTCTTGTCCTAGAATCCCTCACCATGGGAAGTAACATTTCCGCAGCTAATCTGTTCAGGCCTTTCAATATTCGGAACGTTTCTATGAGACCCCCCTCCGCCCCCCTCATTCTCCTGAACTCCAAGGAATACAGCCCAAGAGCTGCCAGATATTCCTTACCCAGCAACCCTCTCATTCTTGGAACCATTCTTGCGAATCATCTCTGAACCCTCTCAAATGTCAGTGTACATAAGGAGAGCAAAACTTCACACATAACACTGTGTTCTCACGAGTGCCTTTTGGTGCCTCAACATCACATCCCTTCTTTTATATTCAATACCTAAAGAAATGAATGTCAACATTTCATTCGATTTGTTCAGCACCGAACGAACCTGGACGTTAATCTTTAGGGTATTTTGCACAAATACTCACCTCCCTTGGCATCTCTGCATTTTGAATTCTGTCAACATCTAAATGATATTGTGCTTGTTTATATCATCCACCACTTTCCAACATTGTACTTCATTTGCCACTTCTATGCCCATTCCCCGTGTTACGAAGGATGAACAGCTCTGATGGGCAGAAGGGTGCAGAGTTGCCCATATCCCCACCCCCCCCGGCAGAATCACAAGCTGCTACTGTTACCACGCTGCTAATGAGAGAGAAAGAGAGTCAAAGGGAAAACATACTGGGACTGGAACATTTGCTTCAGATAAGGGCGAGATAACACCGGGAGAGAGAGACTTGTTGTTTCACCATATTATGACTCCTGAAAGACTTACGGCTCCGGAGAGGGCTGTTTACTTGGTACCATTCTGTTCATTAAAATTCCTCAGTGGACAGCCGGAGTGGGCTGGTTTGATGGACTAAGCCATTCAAAACTGATTGACACCTGAGACCCCGTGAGTAGGGATAAAAGTGAGGTCTGGGGAGACTCCCCTCAGACACACCCGGAGACGCACCAGGAGACACACTAGTGAACACTGCTTAAGTGTTGAAACCCACGAGAAGGTGTGGGGCATCGGGGACCGAACAAACGATCGGTCAATTTTAACTCACAGTGTTTATAGCGAAGCCGGTGGGGATTGTGTGTGTTTCCACCCTTGCCTGGATGTCGAGTCCACCATAGAAGAACGGTCTAGCTAAAGGACAGAGGGGTCATACCTGAATGGCCACGACACATCGACGGATCAAGATCGTAAAGGAAGGTTTGCAAGACAATAGCTGTCACTGTTTGCTGCACACTTTATGCTTCCTCTCCCCCTCTCCCCCCCCCCCCCCTCTCTCTCTCTCTCTCTCCCCCCAACAGTTACAACAAAACCACCAACAACTACCTCAGCACGTATAAACTGAACTGACCTTTATATTTACATATCGATCCCCTGGACATCGATAGAGCTTGTTTATAATTGATTATTATTATACCCTCACTTTTCGGTTTTGTATTGCTAACGTGTATTATCTATATATTTGCATTGTTGATATTGATTTGTATATTTTACTAATAAACACTGTTTGAAAATAGTACCACCAGACTCCAACGGATACTTCTATATTTGCTGGTCAGAACCCCAGTTACGGGGTACATCACATCCCTTCTTTTATATTCAATACCTATAGAAATGAATGTCAACATTTCTTTCGATTTCTTCAGAACTACGCGCCCCTCCACATATCTTTGCATCATCGGCAAATTTTGCCACACATCCATGAATTCCATGGTCCAAATAATTGGCAAACATGTCAAAAAACAGCGGTCCCAACACCGACCCCTGTGCAACTGTTGATGCCTCCGCCATCTCTCCGTCTACTTTCTTCAGAGACCAAAGGTGTATTCCATCAGGACCAGGAGATCCTATAGTTCAAATCATGGACACACATTCAGGGTGAAGTCAACGTGTCCACAACTTGGAGTCCCTTTCACCCACCACCGCGGTTTCTCCTTTCACCCACCAACCGCGGTTTCTCCTTCCACCAAGAACACCCGCCCCCCCCCCCCCCTCCGCCTCAGTTACTTCCTGCCGTAATCGTTATGAGTCCGAATTCCTTGACTCGGTAAAGGCTGAGAAGTGTCTGACTGATTCCAAAGGTGTTTTACTCTCTCCTATGCGATTGATTAAGTTGGAGTTGTGGGTGTTGTCTACGTGAAATTCATTTGGACGTTTGACTAGTTCCCTCAGAGGAGACTTATCCACAAGATTATGATACGTGGGACCCACGGGGAATTGGTCGTCTAGATTCAGTTTATTATTTTTCACAGTTGAATTTTGTCTATCCGCTTTGATTTTTTTTTTTACACATCGGATATATGACGGGCTAAACTCTTCCATTCTCCAACCGGTTCTTTGACTGATCTATGTCGCGTTGACTCTTTTTTCCCGGATTTCAACATTATCCACAAGAGCACCCATCTTTGTATCACATACAAATCACCAACGCACCCATCTCCAATTTCATCCCGATCATTCATACACATCACAGACAGGAGGTGGAACGAGCTTCCAGAACAGTTGTGGAGGCAGATGAATTAGAAATTTGAAAATCTTGGGCGAATGACTCCTGACGCTTCCAGAATGGGGTCACTACTGTGAACTCTGACCTGTTTGTGCAGCAGTTGTCATCTTTCCGGGTCCCGAGGAAATAGGAGGATCCTCGTCCTCATTCACCTTCCGAAAGTTCAGCTGTGAGTCGATGGAGGTCAGACCGTCTGGAAGAGACAGTCGGACAGGCTGATAAGGGAGAGAATGAGACAGCGGTAGAGAATGAGGGAAAGAATCGCGGAGAGAGAGAGAGAGAGAGAGAGAGAGAGAGAGAGAGAGAGAGAGAGAGAGAGAGAGAGAGAGAGAGAGAGAGAGAGAGAGAGAGAGAGAGAGAGAGAGAGAGAGAGAGAGAGAGAGAGAGAGAGAGAGAGAAGAAAGCCGAGGAGAGAGAGAGAGAGAGAGAGAGAAGAAAGCCGAGGAGAGAGAGGGGTAAGCGAGAGGGAGAGAAAGGCTGAGAGACAGCGAGACAAATGATTCGGCAGACTGGGGAGAGAGGGGAGAGACGGTGAATGCGATAGAGAGCGAGGTGGCGATGGCCGGGAAAATTCGAGAGCAATAGGGATTGAGAAAGATGTGAGAAAGGGGAGAGAGTGAGAGACAGAGGGGGAGGGGAGAATGTGCTGGGCGAGAGTGCAGAAAGACGGGACCAGTGAGAGTGGAGTGAAAGGTGAGAGACAGAGCGAAAGAGAGGGTGATTGAGAAGGGAGAGTCTGCGGAGAGCATTGGGAGAGGGAATAGGGAAGAGAGAGAAGAGAATGTGAGAGAGGGGAAAGAGCGACGGGATAGAGCATGGGGGAGCGGTAGATGTGGATACGAACGAGCGGAAGGCGTGAATGGCAGATGAGAGGCAAAATTCGGGACACAGAGAGGTTGAAAGAACGGTGGGGTTCGGGAGGGGATGACAGTGAAAGGAAAGGGTGAAGGTCAGGGGACAGTGGGAGACAATGGGGGAAGAGTTTGAGAGAGGGATAGGGTGACAGAGGAAGGGGAGAGGGAGAGAGGATAGAGAGAGAGGAGACTGGGTGAGAGAAGGAATGGGTGGGGAAAGAAGTGAAAGGAAGGAAGAGAGTGAGTTTAGAAAATGGAGAGTGTGGTTTAAGTTTTATAATGTGCTCCCCCCTCACCGTCTCTCCCACTGTCCTCCCTCCTCACCACCCCGAAAATATACATCACAGACAAGAGAGGTCCCAGTGGAATGCCATAGATACAAATCATTTCACGGCAGTAGAACAGGGAATAAGTAGTAACAGGACCCAGAGTAAAGAGTTACATTCACAGATACAGTGCGGTTCAGGCAGACAATAAGGAACAAGAGCGACGGCGGGGTGAACTTTGAGATCAAGAGTACATCTTATCAGAATACTGGACTGTTCAATTGTCTGATAACAGCGGGGCAGAACCTGTCTTAGAGGCTGGTGAAACGTGCTTTCACCTGGAGAGAGAGGGGTTGAAATAAAAAGGGTCGATTGTTGGAATTAATCAATTTGGCTTCTCTCTCGAGCTCTCTCTTTTCTTCTTCTATTCCCTCTCTCGGGCGGATATGTTGCATTTACTGTCCGAGTGGTTTACAACCAACACCTCATCCCCCACTGCAACATCCTGTTTATTCAGGCCCTCCGTACTCTAGAAACCACGGTCCCGGGACAAACCAGAAACGCCCACCGACGTAACCGAGCCACCGATAGGAGCAAAAAATTGCCCTTTTCAGACCGTGCAGAACTTACCAAAGAAAGCGGACATTTAGATATTGAAGTTTACAGGAAACCAACACACGCTGATCGGTGTTTGATGTTTGACTCTCTTCACCCATTGGAACATAAGCTGGGGTTTGTCAGTATTTCAGAGAAGTATTGAAAGCGTGCGGCTACACTGACTAGGCCGGCATAGAGACAGCAAAAAATAAAAATAGCATTGACGTCAACCCAGCAGACTGAGTTCAGGAGCTATCTCAAAAAACCTCCATCACCTTCTGTCTATGATTTTCTCTCTCTGCGTCCCCTACTTTCCTCTCACTATCTCCCTATTTCTCTCCCATGAATGCCTCTAACCTGCTCAATTTCGCTCCTCTCTCCAGCTCTCCTTTATCCTCCACTCCCTCTCTCTCCTCTGCCTTTCTATCTCACTGCCCTCCTCACAAAGCCTTCTATTTCTTTCTCCCCATCCTCTCTACCCCTCTTCTCTTCCCACTCTCTCCCGCTCACAGTGAACGTTCACCGGACTGAAACGTAACCGGGCCGTCTGTACCGTTTCCATGAAATGCGCTGCTCACTGGACAGTGGGGATTAGTTACATCCTCCACAGTAAATAAGGGGGGGAGGTGAAAAGAAATGGGGGCTTGGGAAATGGGGTTGTGGGTAGTGGACAAAGGGGTGGTGGTGCGTGAGGAGAGAGTGTGGAGGAACCGCCTCGGCACCAGCCGGAGAAGCACTCCCCGGATGGACCACAGAGTGAATCTCCCTCCACACTGTCCCATCACACACTCCGGGGTTAATCCGACGCCTCACAGTCTGATAAAACAGTAAGTGATTCAGAAACAGAAAATTCACTCCCACTCTCCCTCCCAGCAATCACCAGCATTTCAGCATTCCTCTAGTCTCCAACAGTGTGTTTGTCTCAGAGATAATATGTATCTGAGAGACCAGAGGTATAACAATGAATGGAAGGGGAGCTGAGGGAGGGCTGACACAAGGTGGTGAGTTTGCAGTCACTAGAAGAAAGGGGTGAGAAACCACACAAACGGCCTGTACACACAGAGACGTAGAGAAGCTGAGAACAGAAAGATCGATTTCCGTAGAAATAAAACCAATAGTGTGGAGGGAGATTCACTCTGTGTCTGACCCCGGGAGTGTGTGATGGGACGGTGTGGTGGGAGATTCACTCTGTGTCTGACCCCGGGAGTGTGTGATGGGACGGTGTGGAGGGAAATTCACTCTGTGTCTGACCCCGGGAGTGTGTGATGGGACGGTGTGGAGGGAGATTCACTCTGTGTCTGACCCCGGGAGTGTGTGATGGGACGGTGTGGAGGGAGATTCACTCTGTGTCTGGCTCCGGGAGTGTGTGATGGGACGGTGTGGAGGGAGATTCACTCTGTGTCTGACACTGGGAGTGTGTGATGGAACGGTGTGGCGGGAGCTTCCCTCTGTGTCTGACACTGGGAGTGTGTGATGGAACGGTGTGACGGGAGCTTCCCTCTGTGTCTGACCCCGGGAGTGTGTCATAGGAAGCTTCTCTGCGTGTCTGAACCCCGATATATGAAATGGGATGGATATTCACACACTCCCATCACAGACATGTGGGGTCAGACACGGAGTGGAGCTCTCCTGCGCATGTTCCCACTACCCTTACCCGGGGTCAGAAAAAGAGTGAAACTCCGTTCACTCCGTTCTAGTGCACAGTTCCGAGGTCAAGCACAGAGTGCAGCTCCAGTCTGCACAGACCCATCACACACTCCCGGAGACAGACACAGAGTTAATCTGCAGACTCGCAGTCCGATAAATCTGTAACGGATTGAGTTACAAAGCGAATCTCCCTCTTCACTTCCTGTCTCCCTCTCACCAAACAGCAATTTTCCAGGGTTCTTGTAGTCTGCAACATTGTGTCAGACTCAGAGATAATAAATGTGTGTGAGACCAGAGGTAGAACAGAGGAGGGCGGGGGAGTGGAAAGAGGACTGTAGACAGGTGGTGAGTTTGCAGTCACTGGGAGGAAAAGGTGTGAAACCACACGGCCGGCCTGTACACACAGAGACGTAGAGAAGCTGAGAAGCGAGAAGTCGATATCCGGTGGCATTGAGCAGCTGTAGCACCAACGGTGTGCAGGGACCTTGACCTTGTGTCTGACCTCGGTAGTTTGAGATGGGACGGTATAGAACATAGAACATAGAACAGTAAACAATACCGCACATTACAGGCTTTTCGGCCCACAATGTTGTGCCGACCCTCAACCCTGCCTCCCATATAACCACCCACCGTAAGTGTTTCCGTATAACTGTCTAGTGGTCTCTTAAACTTCACTGGTGTATCTGCCTCCAACACGGACTCAGGCAGTGCATTCCACGCACCAATCACTCCCTGAGAGAAAACCCTTCCTCTAATATCCCCCTTGATCAACCCATTACTTATCTTAAAGCCTTGTCCTCTTGTATTGAGCAGTGGTGCCCTGTGAAAGAGGCGCTGCTTGTCCACTCTATCTATTCCTCTTAATATCTTGTATACCTCTATCATGTCTCCTCTCATCCTCCTTCTCTCCAGAGAGTAAAGCCCTGGCTCCCTTAATCCAAGACCATAATGGGTACTCTCTAAACCAGGCAGCATCCTGGTAAATCTCCTCTGTGCCCTCTCCAGTGATACCACATCCTTCCTATAGTGAGGCGACCAGAACTGGACACAGTACTCCAAGTTTGGCCTAAACTGTGTTCTACAGAGCTGCATCATTACCCCACGACTGCTAAATTCTATCCCTCTGCTTATCAAAGCTAAAACTCCATAAGCTTTCTTAACTAACCTATCTACCTGTAAGGCAACTTTCAGGGATTTTTGGACATGTACCACCAGATCACTTTGTTCCTCCACACTACCAAGTATCCTGCCATTTACTTTGTACTCTGTCTTGGAGTTTGTCCTTTTCAAAGTATACCACCTCACAATTCTCCTAGTTGAACTGCATCTGCCACTTCTCAGCCCACTTCTGCATCCTATCAATGTTTCACTGCAATCTGCGACAATACTCACGCTATCCGCAACACCACCAAACTGTGTGTCGTCTGCAAACTTGCCAACCCACCCTTCTACCCGCACATCCAGGTCGTTAATAAAAATCAGGAAATGTAGAGGTCTCAAAACCGATTCTTGGAACCCTTCAAGCCGCAATGTACTCCCTCCACCACGACACAATACTTTCTGCAGGCAACCCAATTCTGAATCCACCCAGCCAAACTTCCCTGGATCCCATGCCTTCTGGCTCCCTGAATAAGCCTACCGTGTGGAACCTTGTCAAATGCCTTACTAAAATCCATGTAGATCTCATCCACTGCACTATCCTCATCTATATGCTTGGTCACCTCCTTGAAGAAATCTATCAGGCTTGTTAGGCACGATCTGCCCTTCACAAAGCCATGCTGACTGTCCCTGATCAGAGCTTGCCAATGTGTCTGACCCCGGGAGTGTGAGATGGGACGGTATAGAACATAGAACAGTAAACAATACAGCACATTACAGGCTTTTCGGCCCACAATGTTGTGCCGACCCTCGAACCCTGCCTCCCATATGACCACCCACAGAAAATTTCTCCATATAACTGACTGGTGGTCTCTTAAACTTCACTAGTGTATCTGCCTCCACCACTGACTCAGGCAGTGCGTAAAAGACCTTCCTCTAATATCCCCCTTGAAATTTGCTCCCCTTACCTTACTGTCCTCTTGTATTGAACAGTGGTGCCCTGTGGAAGAGGCGCTGGCTGTCCACTCTGTATATTCCTCTTAATATCTTGTACACCTCTATCATGTGTTCTCTCATCCTCCTTCTCTCCAGAGAGTAAAGCCGAAGCTCCCTTAATCTCTGATCATAATCCATACTCTCTAAACCAGGCAGCATCCTGGTAAATCTCCTCTGTACCCTTTCCAATGCTTCCACATTCTCCCTAAAGTGAGGCGACCAGAACTGTGCATAGTATTCCAAGTGTGGGCTAATTGTATTCTACAGAACTGCATCATTACCCCGCGACTGTTAAATTTTATCCCTCGACTTATGAAAGCGAACACTCCATAAGTTTTCTTAACTACCCTATCTACCTGTGAGGCAACTTTCAGCGATCTGTGGACATGTACCTCCAGATCCCTCTGTTCCTCCACAATACCAAGAATTCTGCCATTTGCTTTGTAATCTGCCTTGGAGTTTCTCTTCCAAATTGTACCTCCTCACATTTCTCCTGGTTGAACTCCATCTGCCACTTCTCAGCCCACATCAGCGTCCTATCAATGTCTCTCTGCAATCTGCGATAATCCGTACAATATCCACAACATCACCAACCTCTGTGTCGTCTGAAAACTGGCCAAACCACCCTTCTACCCGCACATCCAGGTCGTTAATAAAAATCACGAAAAGTAGAGGTCTCAAAACTGCTCCATGTGAGACACCACTAGTCGGAACCCTCCAATCCGCAATGTACTCCCTCCACCACGACACAATGCTTCCTGCAGGTAAGCCAATTCTGAATCCACCTGGCCAAACTTCCCTGGATCCCATGTCTTCTGACTCTCTGAATAAGCCCATCGTGTGGAATCTTGTCAAATGCCCTTACTAAAATCCATGCAGATCACATCCACTGCAATACCCTCATCTATATGCTTGGTCACCTCCTCAAGGTTCTCTATCAGGCTTGTTAGACACATCCTGCCCTTCAGGAAGCCATGCTGACTGTCCCTGAGCATACCACGATTCTCTAAATGCACATAAATTTTATCCCTATTAATTCTTTCGAACAGTTTTTCCCATCACAGACGTAAAGCTCACTGGTCCATAATTACCCAGCCTATGCCTACTAACCTTTTTGAAGAAGGGGACTGCATTCGCCTCCCACCACTCTTCCGGTATCATTGTCGTGGACATCGAGCACATGAAGATCCCAGGCAGAGGATCAGCATTCTCCCCCTCGCCTCTTGGAGCAGCTCAGGGAATATTCCGTTATGTCTCGGGGACTTATCTCTCCTAATGTATTTTAACAACTCTAACACCTGCTCTCCCTTAATATTAACTTGCGCCAGAACATCAATCTCCCTCATATTGTCCGTACCGTCATCAAGTTCCCTCTGATTGGAGAATACCGAAGAGAAGTATTCATTGAGGACATCGCTAACTTCCACAGTCTCCAGGCACATCTTCCCACCTTTAGCTCTAAATCGGTCCTATCTTCATTCCTCTCATCCATTTGTTCTTCACATAATTGAAGAATGCCTTGGCGTTTTCCTTTACTCTACTCTCCAACGCCTTCTCATGCCCCCATCTTGCTCTCCTCAGTCCCTTCTTAAGCTCCTTTCTTGCTACACAATATTCCTCAATATACCTATCTGATCCTTGTTTCCTGAACCTCATGCATGCTGCCTTCTTCCACCGGACAGGATTCTCCACGTCACGTATCACCATGGTGGCTTCATCCTACCATTCGTTATATTCCTCACCGGTTTCAATTTAACCCTAACATCGTGCAAGAGATCTCTAAACACCGAACACATGTCCATAGTATGTTTTACAGCAAAACATCATCCCAATTCAGACCTGCATGTTCTAACCTTCTAGCCTCATAATCTGCAGTTAGGCAATTAAATATGTTCCTGTCCTCTATGATTCAATCCTTTTCCATGAGGCGAATGGAGAGAGTTAAACTCCGTCTGACCACGGAAGCGTGTGATGCAATGGTGTAGAGAGAGTGTCTCAGTGTGACTGACCCAGGTAGTTTGTGATGGGACAGTGTGGAGGAAATTTATTCAGTACCTCTCCCCGGGTGAGTGTAAGGGGACGGTGTTAAGGGAGATTCACCATATGTCTGACCCCTGGACTGTGTGATCTGACGGTGTGGAGAGAGATTCCCTCAGTGTCTCGACCGGGAGAGTGTGATGAGACAGTGTGGAGGCATATTCACTCTGTGTCTGACCCCGGGAGCGTGTGATGGGACGGTGTGGAGGGAGAGTCAATCTGTGACTGACTCAGAGAGAATGTGGTAGGATGGTGTGGAGGAAGCTTCTTTGTGTGTCTGACCCAGAGGTATGAAATGAGTTGGATTGGAGGGAGCTTCACTCTGGTGTGGCTATATCACACATCATTGTTCCACGTTTAAATTTATTTCAAGACGATTTCAAACAGAGTTAGAACAATGTTGCTTCGCCCCATCGTCTGTTCTGAAAAATAGTACCAGTAAACTGTGAATGTGACTTCACAGCGTCAATTACATCCGGGGGTAATCAGACAGAGAATGGGAATCCTTTCACACATGCCCATCACGCATCCAGGCATCAGATCAAAAGTGAAGATTCCACCAAAGTCCGATCACACAGACTCGGCATGTTAGAGTCAGAGTGAAGCTCCTTATTCACTCTCACCTCAATTAGTCCTGTTGGCAGACAGACAGAGAAGTTCCTAACACACTCTCCCAAAGCATATTCCCGCGATCCGACGCAGAGTCAAGATCCCAAAACACAGTCACAGCACATACTAACTACGCTAGAAAAACGGGTTAGAGGGCATTCTGATCGCGTTAGACACAGAGTAAGTTTGCTTCCACACCGTTCAATCTCACAGCCCCGGGATCAGACACAGACACCGCCCCATCACACACTCCAGGGGTCAGACACAGAGTGAATCTCCCTCCACACCGTCCCATCACACACTCCCCGGGTCAGACACAGAGTGAATCTCCCTCCACACCGTCCCATCACACAATCCCGGGGTCAGACACAGAGTGAATCTCCCTCCACACCGTCCCATCACACACTCTCGGGGTCAGACACAGAGTGAATCTCCCCTCCCACACCGTCCCATCACACACTCCCCGGGGTTAGACACAGAGTGAATCTCCCTCCACACCGTCCCATCACACACTCCCCGGGTCAGACACAGAGTGAATCTCCCTCACACACGTCCCATCACACAATCCCGGGGTCAGACACAGAGTGAATCTCCCTCCACACCGTCCCATCACACACTCTCGGGGTCAGACACAGAGTGAATCTCCCTCCACACCGTCCCATCACACACTCCCGGGGTCAGACACAGAGTGAATCTGTCGACTCACAGTCTGATGACACTGTAACGGATTGAGATTCAGAGCGAATCTCCCTCTTCACTCCTCCTCTCACTCTCGCCAGTCACCAGCACTTCAGCCTTCCTGTAGTCTCCAACAGTGTGTCTGTCTCAGAGATAATAAATGTGTGTGAGATCAGAGGTAGAACCAGAGGAGGGTGGGGGAGTGGAAAGAGGGCTGTGGACAGGTGGTGAGTTTCCAGTCACTGGGGAGGAACTGGTGTGAAACCACACGACTGGCCCTGTACACACAGAGACGCAGAGAAGCTGAAAAGCGAGAAATCGATATCCGCTGGAAGTGAGCAGAAATAACTCTAACGTTGTGCAGGGAGTTGACCATGTTCTGACCCCGGGAGTGTATGATGGGACGGTAAAGAACATAGAACAGAAATCAACACCGCACATTACAGGCCTTTCGGCCCACAATGTTGTGCCGACCCTTATACTCTGCCTCTCACATAACCAACAAAGCAAATTCCTCCATATAGCTGTCTAGTGCTCTCTTAAATTTCATTCCACGCACAAGCACTCTCTGAGTAAATGACGTTCCTCTAATACCCCCTTGAACTTTGCTTCCCTTACCGTAAAGCTGTGACCTCTTGTATTGAGTATTGAGTAGTGGTGCCCTGCCCACTCCATCTATTTATCTTAATATATTTTATACATCTATCAGGTCTCCTCTCATCCTTCATCTCTCCAGAGAGTAAAGCCCTAGCTCCCTTAGTCTCTGAACACAATCGATACTCTCTAAACCAGGCAGCATACTGGTAAATCTCCTCTGTACCCTTTCCAATGCTTCCACATCCTCCCTATAGGGAAGCGACCGGAACTGGAATAACCTGCGACTCTTAAACTCTATTTCCCGACTTATCAAAACTAACACTCCACCGGATTTCGAAACTACCCTATCGACTGTGCGGCAACTTTCAGAGATCACTGGACATGTACCCCCGGATCCCTCTGCTCCACAAAACTCCCAAGTATGCTGTCATTTACTTTGTACTTTGCCTTGGAGTTAGTCCTTCCAAAAGTGTATCATCTCACACTTCTCCGGTTGAACTCCATCTGCCACTTCTCAGCCCACTTCTGCATCTTATCAATGTCTCTCTGCAATCTTCTACAATGCTCTACTCGATCCACAACACCACCAACATTTGAGCAGTCTGCAAACTTACCAACGAACTCTTCTATCCCCACATCCAGGCCGGTAATAAAAATCACGAAAAGTAGAGGAACCGATCCTTGTGGGACACCACTAGTCACAACCTCCCAATCCGAATTTACTCCATGTACCACAACTCTCGTCTTTCTGCAGCCAAGCCAAGTCAGACATAGAGTGAATCTCCCTCCACACCGTTCCATCACACACTCCCGGGGTCAGACACAAGAGTGCAGCTCCCTCCACACCGTCCCATCACACACTCCCGGGGTCAGACACAGAGTGAATCTCCCTCCACACCGTCCCATCACACACTCCCGGGGTCAGACACAAGAGTGAATATCCCTCCACGTCGTCCCATCACACACTCCCGGGGTCAGACACAGAGTGAATCTCCCTCCACACCGTCCCATCACACACTCCCGGGGTTAGACACAGAGTGAATCACCCTCCACACTGTCCCGTCACACACTCCCGGGGTCAGACACAGAGTGAATATCCCTCCACGTCGTCCCATCACACAATCCCGGGGTTAGACACAGAGTGAATATCCCTCCACACCGTCCCATCACACACTCCCGAGGTCAGACACAGCGTGAATCTCTCTCCACACCGTCCCATCACACACTCCCGGGGTTAGACACAGAGTGAATCTCCCTCCGCACCGTCCCATCACACACTCCCGAGGGCAGACACAGAGTGAATCTCCCTCCACTCTGTCCCATCACACACTCCCGGGGTCAGACACAGAGTGAATCTCCCTCCACACTGTCCCGTCACACACTCCCGGGGTCAGACACAGAGTGAATCTCCCTCCACACCGTCCCATCACACACTCCCGGGGTTAGACACAGAGTGAATCACCCTCCACACTGTCCCGTCACACTCTCCCGGGGTCAGACACAGAGTGAATATCCCTCCACGTCGTCCCATCACACAATCCCGGGGTTAGACACAGAGTGAATATCCCTCCTCACCGTCCCATCACACACTCCCGAGGTCAGACACAGCGTGAATCTCTCTCCACACCGTCCCATCACACACTCCCGGGGTTAGACACAGAGTGAATCTCCCTCCGCACCGTCTCATCACACACTCCCGAGGGCAGACACAGAGTGAATCTCCCTCCACTCTGTCCCATCACACACTCCCGGGGTCAGACACAGAGTGAATATCCGCCCACGTCGTCCCATCACACACTCCCGGCGTCAGACACAGCGTGAATCTCTCTCCACACCGTCCCATCACACACTCCCGGGGTCAGACACAAAGTGAACCTCTCTCCACACCGTCCCATCCCACACTCCCGGGATCAGACACAGAGTGAATCTCCCTCCACACCGCACCATCACACCCCGCCCGGGGTCAGCCAGTGAGTGAATCTCCCTCCACAGCGCACCATCACACACTCCCGGGGTCAGACAGAGAGAGAATCTCCCTCCACACCGTCCAATCACACACTCCCGGGGTCAGACACAGTGTGAAGCTCTCTCCACACCGTCCCATCACAAACTCCCGAGGTCAGACACAGAGTGAATCTCCCTCCACACCGTCCCATCACACACACCCGGGGTCAGACACAGAGTGAATCTCCCTCCACACCGTCCCATCACACACACCCGGGGTCAGGCACAGAGTTAATCTCCCTCCACACCGCACCTTCACACCCGCCCGGTGTCAGCCAGTGAGTGAATCTCCCGCCACAGCGCACCATGACACACTCCCGGGTTCAGACACAGTGTGAAGCACTCTCCACACCGTCCCATCACAAACTCCCGGGGTCAGACACAGAGTGAATCTCCCTCCACAACGGCCCATCACACACTTGCGGGGTCAGACACAGAGTGAATCTCCCTCCATAGCGGCCCATCACACACTTGCGGGGTCAGACACGGAGTGAAGCTCCACTGCGCACAGGCCCAATCTCTCTAGGAGACAGAAACAGATTGACTGTCCGTCCACTCCGACCCAGCGCACAGTCCCTCGGTCAGACAAAGAGTGAAGCTCCCCTCCACACCGTCCCATCACACACTCCCGGGGTCTGACACAGAGGGAATCTCCCTCCACACCATCCCATCACACACTCCCGTGGTGAGACACAGATAGAATCTGCCGCCTCACGACTGGTGTGTGATGGGACGGTGAGGAGGGAGATTCACTCTGTGTCTGACCCCGGGAGTGTGTGATGGGACGGTGTGGAGGGAGATTCACTCTGTGTCTGACCACGTGGTGTGTGTAATGGGACGGTGTGGACGGAGATTCACTCTGTGTCTGATCCCGGGAGTGTGTGATGGGACGGTGTGGAGGGAGATTCACTCTGTGTCTGACCCCGGGAGTGTGTGATGGGACGGTGTGGGGGGAGATTCACTCTGTGTCTGACCCCGGGAGTGTGTGACGGAACGGTGTGGAGGGAGATTCACTCTGTGTCTGACCCCAGGATGACTGTGTGGGAGAGAGCTTCAATATGTGTACAACCTTAGCAAGTGTGATTCAACATGATTCTGATCCCAGGATTGCGTGATAGGACGGCATGGTGGGAGTTACGGCCTGTGTCTGTCACAGGGCGTGTGTGATGGGACGGTGCGAATGGAGAATCATCCTGGAACTGTGTGATCGGACTGTGTATGGAGTGTGCAACGGGATGGTGTGGAGGGTGCTTCACTCTGTGTCTGTCCTCCGGATTGTGTGGTGGAACCGTGTGGAGGGAGATTCATTCTATGTCTTATCCCGGCAGTGTTTGAAGTGACGGTATGGAGGGAGATTCACTTTGTGTCAGACCCCGGGATTGTGTGATGGAACAGCGTGGAGGCATTTCACTCTGTGTCAAACCCCGGGAGTGTATGTTGGGACGGTGTGGAGGGTGATTCACTCTGTGTCTGACCCCGAGAGTGTGCGATGGGACGGTGAGGAGGGAGATTCACTCTATGTCTGACCCCGGTAGTGTGTGATGGGACGGGTTGGTGTGTATGCATTTTCTGTGTCGCACACACATACCAGTTCCTCTTTTGTATTTATTTCAAGACGACTTGAAAGAGAGTTAGAATAATGCTGCCTCGCCCAATCCTCTGTTCTGGAAAATAGGACCAATGTACTGTGAATCTCTCTCCACACCGTCCATTATATCCGCCAGTAGACAAAAACAGAATAGGGACCCATTGCAAATTCCCGGCGTCAGTTGGAAAGCGAGGATCCCTCCGAAACTCCCGGTCACACAGACATAAAAAGAAATTCCCGAAACTCTCCCCAAAACACATTCCCGGGTTCAGACATAGAGTCAAGATCGCAAAGCACAATCCCAGCACATAGAAACAGCGTTAGACACAGAGTAAATTTGCTTACCACACCGGCCCATCTCAAACTGCCGAGGACACAGAGTGTAGCTCCCTCCACACCATCCCATCACACACTTCCTCAAGTGTGAGAGGGAGTGTGTGAAGGGACCCTCTTCAGAAATCTTTCTCTAATATCCCTCATGAACTTTCCTCCCCTTACCTTAAAGCCATGTCCTCTTGTATTGAGCAGTGGTGCCCTGGGGAAGAGGCACTGGCTCTCCACTCTATACATTCCGCTTAATATTTTCTATACCTCTATCATGTATCCTCTAATCCTCCTTCTCTCCAGAGAGTAAAGCCCTAGCTCCCTTAATCTCTGATCGTAATGCCTACTCTCTAAACCAGGCAGCATCCTGGTAAATCTCCTCTGTACCCTTTCCAATGCTTCCACATCCTTCCTATAATGAGGCGACCAGAACTGGACACCGTACTCCAACTGTGGCCTAACCAGTGTTTTACAGAGCTTCATCATGACCACGAGACACTTAATGTTATGGTCCGGTCCGGAGCCCGCATTCAGTGTCTTGATCCGGTCCGCAATCTACGGACTCCTGGTCTTGATCCGGTCAGCCTATCCGAACTACTGGTCTTGTATCCGTCCCTCCTTCCACCCTTAAGCCCAAATAGGATCAGCTTGGCTTAAGGAGGGTCACCTGATGCCTATCCGCTGGCAGGTGTATATAAGGGGCTCTGGGACTGAGTCTAGTTGGGGGGTTGTCATGTTCCTCTGTTTTTCTTGTACCCGCTGTTCATTGTGGTATGCCTCGTTCGCGCCGTTGCGCTGTTCGCCTGGCTGTCCTGTTTCGACCCCGGCTTGGAGTATCGACTGTTAATCATCTAATTATGTATGTCCTTTCTTGTAGTCATCCTGGACGGAGCTCACTTCCGTTCCCTTGGTTCCGTTGGGTCAGCAGGCCGGACAGCCGTTGCCTGCTGTGGGACTCTGACAATTTCCTACCCCTCTCTTCCGACGGGTTGTGCCCCGCAACCTGCCCAGATGCTCCGCGTCTTGCCCAGGCCCCCGTGTTCCTGCCTGGGAGGCGGCCTTGCCCAGGAGCTATGCGGCCCGTCCTGAGCGCTCCGACACTTTCCTACCCCTCGCTTCCGAACGGTTGTGCCCTGCATCCTGCCCAGGTGCCCGGGGACCTGCCCACGTCCCTGTGTTCCTGCCTGGGAGTCCGGGCACTGCCCAGCAGTAATGCAACCTGCCCAGGGGGCTATCCTCCCAGCATTCCTTATCCCATAGTCCCATTCTTTAGCCTAGCCAAGGTCCTTCCTTCGACATGAACTCCAGGGTCCTGCCTTCGCCATGAATTCCAGAGTCCTGCCTTCGCCATGAACTCCAGGGTCCTGTCTTCACCATGAACTCCTGGGTCCTGTCTTCACCATGAACCCCAGGGACCTGTCTTCACCATGAACTCCAGGGTCCTGTCTTCACCATGAACCCCAGGGACCTGTCTTCGCTATAAACTCCAGGGTCCTGCCTTCGCCATGAACTCTCTGAACCCCAGGATCACCGTTGCATGCCACGGTCTCCCCATCTTGTTCTATCCTTTAGTCGTTCCTGTCCTGCCCCTAGTACTTCAGTGCCAGCGTCCTGCATTTGGGTCCAGTCTCCACGTCCCCTTGTGACACTTAAACTCTGTCCATCGACTTCTGAAAGCTAACACTCCATTGGCTTTCTTAACGAAGCTATCTACCTGTGAGGCAACTTTCAGGGATCTGCGGACGTATCCCCAGATCCCTCTGCTCTTCTACACTTCCAAGTATTCTGCCATTTTCTTTGGACTCCACCTTGGAGTTTCTCCTGCCAAAGTGCACAACCTCAGACTTCTCCGGGTTGAAGTCCATCTGCCAATTCCCAACCCACTTTTGCATTCTATGAATATCTCTCTGCAAACTCGGGAATCCTCTACACTATCAAACTTTGCGTCGTCTGCAAACTTGCCAACCCGCTCTTCTAACCCCACATCCAGGCCGTTAATAAACACAACGCTCGGTTTTCTGCAGGCAAGCCAATATTGAATCCCCCTGGACAACCTTCTCTGGATCCCATGCCTTCTGACTTTCTGAATAAGCCTACCGTGTGGAACCTTGTCAAATGGCTTACGGAAATCCATGCAGATTACATCCGCTGCACTACCCTCGTTTATATGCCTGGTCACCTCCTCAAGGAACTCTATCAGGCTTGGTAGACGCGACCTGCCCTTCACAAAGCTATGCTGACTGTCCCTGATCAGGCCATGACCCTCTAAATGCCCATAGAGCCTATTTCTGAGAATCTTTTCCAGCATCGTTCCCACCACATACATAAGTCTCACTGCTCTATCATTACCTGGACTAATCATACTAACCTATTTGAAGAAGGTGACAACATTTTCCTCCCTCTAATACTTCGGTACTATCCCGGGGTCAACGAGGACATAAAGATCCTAGCCATTGCCTCAACCATCTCTTCCCTCGCCTAGTGGAGCAGCCTGGGAAATATTCAGTCGGGCCCCGGGGACTTATCCGTCCTAATGTATTTTAACAACTCCAACACCTCCTCTCCCTTAATATAAAACATAAAAACATAACCCTCACTCATATTGTACTCAGGGTCATCAAGTTCCCTCTCATTGGTGAATACCGAAGAGATATTCATTGAGGTCCTCGCTCACTTCCGCAGCATCCAGGCACATCTTCCCCATTTTATCTCACATCAGTCCTACCTTCGCTCCTGATATCCTATTGGTCTTCACATAATTGAAGAATGCCTTCGGGTTTACCTTTACTCTACTCTCCAAGGATTTCTCATGCCCCCCTCTTGCTCTCCTCAGTCCCTTCTTAAGCTCCTTTCTTGCTACACAGTATTCCTCAATATACCTATCTGATCCTTGTTTCCTGAACCTCATGTATGCTGCCTTCTTCCACCTAACTAGATTCTCCAACTGACTTGTCACCATGGTGGCTTCACTCTAGAATTCTTTGTCTTCTTCACCGGAACAAATGTAACATTAACATTCTGCAAGGGATCCCTCAACATGGAACGCATGTCCGTTGTACACTATCCTGCAAAAGCATTATCCCAATTCAGACCCTCATGTTCTAACCTTTTAGCCTTATAATCTGCCGTTCCCCAATTAAAAATGTTCCTGTCCTCTCTGAATCTACCCTTTTCCATGAGGCAAATGGAGAGAGTTAAACTCTCTGTCAGACCCCAGGAGTGTGTGATGGGACGCTGTGGAGTGGCTTCACTCTGTGTCTGAAACCGGGAGTGTCTGGTTGAACGGTGCGGTGGGAGTTTCTCCATGGGTCTGAACCCGGTAGTGTGTGATGGGACACTGGAGGGAGATTCCATCTGCTTCTGACCCCGGTACTGTGTGAATGGACGGTGTGGAGGGAGCTTCTCTGTTCCTCTGACCCCAGAATTATGAAATGGTATGGAGTGCTGGGAGCTTCAGTCTGGTGTGTATGTATCTTCTGTGTGTCTCACACATACCTCTTCCTCTTTTGAACTTATTTCAACGCGCTTTGAAACAGAGTTAGAAGAATGCTGCCTCGTCCCATCGTCTGCTCTGAAAAACAGGACAAATGAACAGTGAATCTCTGTCTAAACCGTTCATTACATCCACCGGTAGTCAGACAGAGAACGGGGAATCGTTCCCACCGGCCCATCACATATTCACGGCTGTGTTTTAAAGTGAAGATCACTCCTCCCGTCCGATTTCACAGACTCGCCGGATAAGAGACTCCCTCTGCACTCCCCGATCTAATCGTCCTGTTGACTTACTTAAAGAGATATTCCCGAAACACTCTCCTAAAACACGTTCCGGGGATCCGACATGGAGTCAAGAACGCAAAGCACAGTCCTAGCAAATGCAAACAGCGTTAGGCACAGAGTAAAGTTGCTTCCACACCGTCCGATCACACACTTCCGAGGTCAGACACAGAGTGTAGCTCCCTCTACACCGTCCCATCACACACTCCCGGGGTCAGACACAGAGTGTAGCTCCCTCTACACCGTCCCATCACACACTCCCGGGGTCAGACACAAAGTGTAGCTCCCTCCACACCGTCCCATCACACAATCCCTGGGTCAGACACAGAGTGTAGCTCCCTGTACACCGTCCCATCACACACTCCTGGGGTCAGACAGAGAGTGTAGCTCCCTCTACACCGTCCCATCACACACTCCTGGGGTCAGACAGACAGTATAGCTCCTTCGACACCATCCCATCACACAAACGCGGGGTGGAGCCCGGAGTGAAGCTCTCTCCGCACAGTCCCATCACACACCCCCTGGGTCAGAAACAGAGAAGCTTCCTACACACAGTCCCAACTCACTCTCCTGTGATCAGACTCGGAGTGATGCTCCCTCCACATCATCCTCTCACACATTCCCGGGGTCAGACAAAGACTGAAGCTCCATAGACACAGACCCGTCACACACTCCCGTGGTCAGACACAGAGTGAAACTCCCTCCACACCGTCACATCACACACTCCCGTGGTCAGACACAGAGTGATGCTCCCTCTACCCCGTCACATTACACTCCCGCGGTCAGACACAGAGTGAATCTCCCTCCACACCGTCCTATCACACATTCCCGGGGTGAGACACAGAGAGAATCTGCCGCCTCACAGTCCCGCTAACACAGTAAAGGATTCAGAAAGAGAGCGAATCTCCGTCTTCACTCCCTCTCTCCCCTCTCACCAATCAGCAGCACTTCATCGTTCCTGTAGACTCCGACTGTGAGTCTGTCACAGAGATAATAACATTGCGTGAGACCAGAAGTAGGACTGAGGAAGGAGGGGGAGGGGACTAAGGGATGTGGAGGGGTGTTCAGATTGCAGTCACTGGGAGGACAAGGTAATAAACCACAAGACTGGCCTGCACTGAGACCTAGAGGAGCTGACAACCGAGAGATCAACATCCGGTGGAAAAGAGAAGAAATAACACAAATGGTGTGCAAAGAAACTAACCCTGTGTCTGACCCCGGAGGTGTGTGATGGGACGGTGAGGAGGGAAATTCACTCTGTTTCTGACCCCGGGCAGTGTGATGGGACGGTGTGGAGGGAGATTCACTTTGTGTCTGATCCCAGGAGTGAGTGATGGGACGGTGTGGAGGGAGATTCACTCTGTGTCTGACCCCGGGCAGTGAGATGGAAACGTGTGGAGGGAGATTTACCCTGTGTCTGACCCCGGGAGTGTCTGATGGGACGGTGTGGTGGGAGATTCACTCTGTGTCTGACCCCGGGAGTGTGTGATTTGACGGTGTGAAGGGAGATACACTCTGTGTCTGACCACGTGAGTGTGTGATGGGACGGTGTGGAGGGAGATTCACTCTGTGTCTGACCCCGGGAGTGTGTGATGGGACGGTGTGGAGTGAGATTAACTCTGGGTCTGACCCCGGGAGTGTGTGATGGGACGGTGCGGAGGGAGATTCACTCTGCGTCTGACCCCGGGAGTGTGTGATGGGACGGTGTGGAGGGAGATTCACTCTGTGTCTGACCCCGAGAGTGTGTGATGGAACGGTGCGGAAGGAGATTCACTCTGTGTCTGACCCCGGGAGTGTGTGATGGGACGGTGTGGAGGGAGATTCAATCTGTGTCTGACCCCAGGAGTGTGTGATGGGACGGTGTGGAGGGAGATTCCCTCTGTGTCTGACCCCGGGATTGTGTGATGGGACGGTGTGGAGGGAGATTCACTCTGTGTCTGAAACCGGGAGTGTGTAATGGGAACGTGTGGAGGGAGCTTCACTCTGTGTCTGACACCGGGAATGTGTCATGGGACGGTGTGGAGGGAGATTCACTCTGTGTCTGACACTGGGAGTGTGTCATGGGACGGTGTGGAGGGAGATTCACTCTGTGTCTGACACCGGGAGTCTATGATGGGACGGTGTGGTGGGAGATTTACTCTGTGTCTGACACCGGCCAGTGTGATGAGACATGATCTTCAACATGATTCTGATCCCGGAAGTGTGTGATAGGATGCTGTGGAGGGAGATTCTGTCCCTGTCTAACACGGTGAGTGTGTGATGGGACAGTGTGTATGGAGTTTCTCAGTGTGACTGCCCCCGGGATTACGTGATTGGACCGTGTGGAGGAATCTTCTCTGTGGGTCTGACCCCTGAATTATGAAATGGGATGGAGTGGAGGGAGCTTCAGTCTGTTGTGTCTCACACATACCTCTTCCTCTTTTGAACTTATTTCAAGTCGCTTTGAAGCTGAGTTAGTACAATGCTGCTTCGGCCCATCGTCTGCTCTGGAAAGTAGGACCAGTGAACAATGAGCCGTGAATCTCTCTCCACTGCGTCCATTACATCCACCGGTAGTCAGACAGAGAAAAGGGAACCGTTCCCACCGGCCCATCACACATTCACAGCTGCGGTTGTAAAATGAAGATCACTCCGAACCGTCCGATTTCACAGACTCGCCGGGTTAGTGACACAGTGAAGCTCCCTCTGCACTGCCCCGTCAAATAATCCTGTTGTGAGACATGAAATGAAGTTCCCAAAACACTTTTTCCAAAACACATTCCCGGGATCAGACACAGAGTGAAGATCCCAAAACCCAGTCACAGCTCCTACAAACAGCTTTAGACACAGAGTAACGTTGCTTCCACACCGTCCCATCACACACACCAGGGGTTAAGCACAGAGTAAAACGCAATCCACACCGTTCCATCAATCAGTCCCGGGGCAGACTCGGAGTGAAATTCCCTCCACACCGTCCCGTCACACACTCCCCGTATCAGACACAGAGCGAAGTTCCCACCACACCGTCCCATCACACACTACCGGAGTCAGACACAGAGTGAATCTCCCTGCACACCGTCTCAACACGCAGTCCCAGGATCAGACACAAAGTTAATTTGCCGCCTCACAATCCGATAACACAGTAACGGTTTCAGAAACAGAACTAATCTCCCTTTTCTCTCCCTCTCACCAGTCACCAGTTTAGCAGTTCCAGTCGTCTCCAACAGTGTGTCTGTCTCAGTGATAATACGTTTGTGAGACTAGAGGTAGACCAGGGGATAGAGGGGGAGGGCAGCTCGGGCTGTGGAGTGGTGGTGGGTTTGCAGTTACTGGCTGGAAGCGGTGAGAAACCACACGACTGGTCTGTACTCGCTGAGACGTAGAGAAACAGAGATCGATATCCGGTGGAAGTGAGCAGAAATAACACCAACGGTGTGGAGAGAGCTTTACCCTCTGTCTGACCTTGAGACCTTGTGACTGGACGGTGTGGAGGGAGTTTCAATCTGTGACTGACCCCGGGAGTGTGAGATGGGACGGTTTGGAGGGGGATTCATTCTATTTCTGACCCCGGGAGTGTGTGATGGGACCGTGTGGAGGGAGATTCACTGTGTGTCTGACCCCAGGGGTGTGAGAAGGGACGGTTTGGATGGAGCTTCACCATGTGTCTGACCCCGGGAGTGTGTGACGGGAAGTACTGAAGATAAAACAGAAAAAAGGTACACCACATTATTGGCTCTTCCGCCCACAATGTTGTGCCGACCCAGAAACACTGCCTCCCATGGGACGACCCACTGGAAATTCCTCCAAATACCTGTCTAGTAGTCTCTTCAACCTCACTATTGTAACTGACTCAGGCAGTGCATTTCACGCATCAATAACTCACAGAGTAAAAACACCTTCCAGACAGATTCTATCTCTAAGAAACATTTCCAACAGCCCTCCATGCACCGTCCAATCTCACACGCCCGGGATTAGACACAGAGTGAATCTCCCTCCACACCGTCCCGTCACACACTCCCGGGGTCAAACACAGAGTGAATCTCCCTCAGTTCCTTCTTTTCACGATGTGAATCAAAGAGTGACGCTTACTCTCTCTGTGCCTGTCCTGTGACGAGGAGATGGTTAAAAAAGCTGATGTCGTCTCACCTCTTCTGCTGGTCAAAAATTCACACTTTTGAGCCTTGGTTTAATTGACAGATCTGTATTAAGATACATAGAAAACCTACAGCACTATACAGGCCACTCCCCCACAAAGTTGTGCCGAACATGTCCCTGCCTTAGAAATTACTAAGCTTACCTATAGTCCTCTGTTTTACTAAGTTCCATGCAGCTATCAAAGCCTCTTAATAGACCCTATCGTATCGCCCCGACCACCGTTGCCGGCAGCCCATCCCACGGACTCAAAACTCTCTGCGTATAAGCATTTACCCCTGAAATCTCCTCTGAACCTATTACCCAGCACCATAAACCTGTGTCGCCTTGTAGAAACCATTTCAACACTGGGAAAAAGGCTCTGACTATCCACAAGATCAATGCCTCGCATCCTCTTCTACTCCTCTATCAGGTCACCTCTCATCCCCCGTCACTCCAACGAGAAAAGGCCGAGTTCACTCAAACTATTAGCATAAGGCTTGCTGCCCAATCCAGGCAACATCCTTGTAAATCACTTCTGCTCCCTTTATTTGGCTCCCACATCCTTCCTGTAGTGTGGCAACCGGAACTGACCACAGTACTCCAAGTGGGGTCTGACCGGGGTTCTATAGAGCTGCGACATCACGTCTCGGCTCATAAATTCAATTCCCGATTCGTAAAGGCTAATACACCGTATGACTTCCTAACCGCAGATTCAACCTGCGCAGCTGCTTTGAGCATCCTGTGGAATCGGACACCAACATCCCTCTGAGGCTCCACACTGCCAAGAGTCTTACCATTAGTACTATATTCTGCCATCATATTTGACCAACCAAAATGAACCACTTCACAGTTATCTGGGTTGAACTCCATCTGCCACTTTTCAGCCCTGTTTTGCATCCTATCAATGGTATGCTGTAACCTCGGAAAGCCCTCCACACCATCTACAGCATCTCCAACCTCTGCGTGTTCAGCAAACTTACTAACCTATCCCTCCACTTCCTCATTCAAGTTATTTATAAAACATCGCGAAGTGTAAGGATCCCAGTACAGGTCACTGAGGCACCCCACTGGTGACGGACCTCCATGCAGAAATAGCCCCTTTTCCAAACACTTTTTGCCTTCTCTGGACAAGCCAGTTCTGTATCCAGAAAGCAATGTCCTCTTGGATCCCATGCCTCCTTACATTCTCAATAAGCCTCGCATGGTGTACCTTATCAAATGCCTTGCTGAAATCCGTCCACACTACATCCACTGCTCTTCCTTCATCAATGTGTTTACTCACATCCTCAAAAATAATCAATCAGGTTCCTAGGGCATGACGTGCCCCTGACTAAGCCATGCTGACTACTGCTCATTATATTATACCTCTCCAAATGTTCATAAATCCTGCCTCTCAGGATCTTCTCCATCAACTTACCAAGCACTGAGTTGAGACCCACTTGTCTATAATTTTGGGGCTGGTTATCTCTACTCTATCTTGAATAAAGGAGCATCATTCGCAACCATGCAGATCCTGCCCCGTTCCCACTTATGATGCAAAGATCATCGCCAGAGCCTCAGCAATCTGCTCCCTCGCCTCCCACAGTAGCCTGGATCACTGGCTATTATGCTATAACATTTTGATCAATTTTATTACAATATCTGAATGTAGACAAGTTATGTTGAGATGTATCTATGCGTTGCACTCTGTAAATATTACTTTTCTTTCTTCTGAATAAAAATATTGTAAAAAGAAAGCCTGGATCACTGGGACCTCTTTTGGGGCTGGTGTGATCTGTAGAAGTAGGACGGGTTGCATTCAAATCCCAGGGGCGCCATTGTCTTGGCGGGGAGGTTTGCTCAGGCTACTGGGGAGAGTTTATACTAGAATTGTTGGGGGGTGGGTTGTGGGAACAGAACTGAAGAGACTGAAGAAGAGGCGGTTGGCTCAAAAATAAAGAAAGCTTGCCGACAGTGTGTGAGGGAGGATAAGCAGCTGTTAGAGAGGCAAGCACTCAGACCGACGTTTTGAGATTTGTCTATTTTAAAGCAAGTGGTATTGTGAACAAAGCGGATGAGTTGGAGCGTGGGTCAGTACTTGAAGCTATGACGTGTTGGCCTTGGAGACTTGGAGACTTGATCGGTCAGGGACAGGAATGGTTACCTGAAGTGCCGGATATGGTTGTTTCAGAAAGGACAGGGAGGGACGCGAAAGAGGTGGGGACGTGGCACTGTAGATCAGAGATAGCGTCATGGCTGCAGAAAAGGTGGACGCCACGGAGGGATTATCTACGGAGACTATATGGGTGGAGTTTAGGGACAGGAAGGGGTCAATAACTTACTGGGTTTTCCTGAAAGGCAGCCCAATCGTAACAGGGATATCGCGGAGCAAATGGAGAAATATCTCCTGGAAAGGCGCAATAATGACAGCGTCGCCGTGATCGGAGATTTTAAATTCCCCAATATCAATTGGCATCTCCCTGGAACAGGGGTTTTTAGATGGGGTAGATTTTGTTAGACGTTTTCAGGAAGGTTTACTAACACAATATGTGGATAAGCCTACACGAGGACAGACTGTACTTGATTTGGAATTGGGAAATGGAATTGTTCAGGTGTCATATCTCGCAGTGGGAAAGCATTTTGGAGATAGTGATCATAATTCTATCTCCATCCAATAGCATTGGAGGGATGTAGGAACAGACAAGATGGAAACGCGTTTAATTTGGGTAAGGGGAATATTAAGGCTATCAGGCAGGAAATTGGAAGCTTTCATTTGGAACAGATGCTCAGAAAAAAGAACGGAAGAAATGTTGCAAAAAATTCAGAGATCTAGGTATGTTTGAGATCTAGAAAATTATACGGTTAACAGGAAGGAGCTTAAGAAGGAAATTAGGAGATCCAGAAGGGGCCCTGAAAAGTCTTTGGCGGGCAGGATTAAAGAAAATCCCAAGGCATTCTTCAATTATGTGTAGAGCAAGAAGGTATGACGTTAAAGAATAGGACCTATCAAGTGTGACTGTTGGAAAGTGTGTATGGAAACGGGGGAGACAGCAGAGTTACTCAAGTTGGATAAGTCGACGGGGCCAGATAAGGTGAACTGCAGGCTACTGTGTGAGGAGATGGAGGAGATTGATGAGACTCTGTCGGTGATCCTTGCATCATCAACGGGGACAGTAGAGGTTTGGGAGGATTGGAGGGTTGCGCATAGTATTCCTTTATTCAGGAAATGCAGTTCAGATAGCCCAGGAAATTATATACCAGTGAGTCTTACGTCAGTGCTTGGTGATGGAGAAGATCCTGAGAGGCAGGATTTATGAATATTTGGAAAGATATAGTATGATAAACAATAGTCAGCATGGCTTTGTCAAGGGCAGATCGTTCCTTACGAGCCTGATTGAATTTTTTGGGAATGGACTAAACACATTGATGAAGGAAGATTAGTAGATGTCGTGCATATGGATTTCAACAAGTCATGTGACAAGGTAGCCCATTGTACCCCATTGGGTCTGTTCCGCGACCCTTTCTTTTGGTGACGTTTATAAATGACCTGGATGCAGAGGTGGCGGGATGGGTTAGTAAGTTTGCTAGTGACTCAGAGGTTGCAGGTGTTATGGATAGTGTGGAGGGATGTCAGAGTTTACAGCGGGACATTGATGGGATGCAGCGCTGGGCTGAGAAGTGGCAGATGGTTTCAATTCAGATGGTTGTGAAGCGGTTCATTTTTGTAGGCGAAATCTGATGGCAGAATATAGTATTAATGGTAAGAATCTTGGCGGTGTGGTGGATCAGAGGGATCTTGAGGTCTGGGTCCGTAGGACGCTAAACACAGCTCCGGAGGTTGGCGGAAGTCATACGGTGTATTGGCCTTCATCAATGGTGGACTTGAATTTCGGAGCCGAGAGCTAATGTGCAGCTATATAGGACCTTGATCAGACCCCACTTGGAGTACTGTGCTCAGTTCTGTCGCCCCAGTACAGGAAGAATGTGGAAACCATATAAAGTGTGCAGAGGAGATTTACAAGGATGTTGCCTGGATTGGGGCGCATGTCTTATGAGCATAGGTTGAGCTTTTCTCCTCGGAGCGACGGAGGATGAGAGGTTACCTGATAGAGGTGGATAAGATGATGAGAGGCCTTGATCGCGTGGATAGTCAGATATTATTTCCCAGGGCTGAAATGGTTGCAACAAGAGGACACAGATTTAAGGTGCTGGGGAGTAGTTAAGTTTTTTACGGAGAGAGTAGTGAGTGCGTGGAATGAGCTGCCGACAACGGTGGTGGAGGCGGAAACGATAACGGCGTTTAATGAACTTTTAGATAGGCACATGGAACTTAGTAAGATAGAGGGCTATACGTAAGTCTAATTATTCCTAAGATAGGGACATGTTCGTCACAAAGTTGCGGACCGACGAGCCTGTATTGTGCTGTATGGTGTCTATGTTTCTATGTTTCTAAACCAGAATCCCTGTTTCTTGTTCCAATCCCTCAGCCACGCATTTATCCTCCACCTCATTCTATCCCTACACTCACTGTCACGTGCCACAGTCAATAATCCCGAGATCACTACCTTTGCGCTCATGCTTGTCAACTTCCTTCCTAACTCCCTGTAGTCTGTTTTCTCTTCCCGTTTTCTACCTTTGTCATTGGTACCAATCTGGACCATGACCTCTGACCGTGGGGCGGTACGGTACGGCCTCCAGGCAAGGGTTTGTATTGCCCCCGAGTGTTCGCTCGGTAGAAGAGAAGCTCTGTTATGGTCCACTGCAGGTTTCGGAGGCGTTCAGAGGACGCGGGGCCTCAAACAGCGTTGCCGTTTGTTTTACAGCCGTACATTCCGACATATATGTATACACACACACACACACACACACACACACACACACACACACACACACACACACACAGTACGTGTGAGCGTTGCGACCCACCCTCGGAATTCAAATCATTCCCTTTCCCTCCCACCCACCCCCATCCGACATAAGGATCGATGCTAAAACGTAGATTAGCAATATGCTTGAGTCTGATCTGTCTCTCCTTGTGGGTCGTTCACTGTCCATGTCGTCTGTGGAAATATCTCTCCATGTCTTTGTTAATCTTTCGTCATATTCCCGGATCTTCACCACCCCTGCTCTTTCCATACTCTAAGTTGAAATCACTCTCTTCCACTACTCTCTTCAAAACAACACGATTCCAAATGTTGAAGCCCTCACACCTACACCAACTGACACTCTTGCTAAACAATATGATATTCCCATGTGATGCATCATTGTGAAGGAGGGGGTGTTCCAGTACATTAACTGAATTTCTATATACCCGACCGCACTTTGCAGGACCATCGCCCTGTTATTAATACCTATATGGACCAGGGCCTCCGCCGGCTCACTCACCCACTGAAGAATCATAGGGAATGAGTGATGTGCTGAGGCAAGAGGAGGGAAGGTGAGGAGAGTGGGACCGCAGAAAGGGTGTTCAGATTGCGGCCTTTGAGGCAGAACGTGTGAGGCGCCATTTTCTTGCTCCCTATCTCTGATTGGAGTTAGCTTAAACACCGAAATCCATTGACCCATGACTAGGAGTCAGAGACAGAACGAGACTCCTTCCATAAAATCCTGTCACACACTCCTGCAGTCATACACTGAGTGACAATCCCCACGCAACGAAACATCACACACTCGCGGGGACATGCAGAAAGCGAAGTTCCCTCCACACTGTCCCATCACACTCTCTCCAAGACAAAGAGTGAAGCTCCCACCATACCATCCCATCACACACTCCCCAAGACAGACACAGAGTGAATCTCTCTCCACACCGTCCCATCACACACTCCTCAAGACAGACACAGAGTGAATCTCCCTGCATACCATCCCATCACACACTCCCGGGGTCAGACACAGAGAGAATCTCCCTCCACACCGTCCCATCACACACTCCCGGGGTCAGACACAGTGAGAATCTCCCTCCACACCGTCCCATCACACACTCCCGGGGTCAGACATGTGAAGCACCTCCCGCAGTGTCAGAAAAAAGGAGTCCAGCTCCCTCCCTCCCGGTCTCCCCACTCATCAATACCCAGCACTTCGGCGTTCCGGCAGTCTGGAATTGTGTGTCTCTCGGTGATGGTGTGTGTCTGTGTGTGTGACCGGATGGCGTGCTGAGGGAAGAGGAAGGAAGGGGAGGAGAGAGGAGGCCGCGGAAAGGGTGGTTAGATTGCAGTCACTGATGCAAGTGCTGTTGAACCACATGACCGGCCTGTTAATGCAGAGTTGGGGAGATGTTCAGAACCTGGTGACAGATATCCACTGGAATAGGGGAGGGTAACACCACACGTTACGGTTCCTTATACTCCAGACAGTTGGAGGCGAAAGGGGTGGCGACGGAGATGGGGATAGTGTTAGAGGATTGAGCAGATAATGGAGACAGGGAGGGACGCAAGGAAGGTAGGGGATAAGGGAGAAGGGAAGTATGTCGAGAAGAGAATGAGTCAAGGTGAGGGGTGTAGCCTATAAGGTGGGGACGGCTTATAATAACGGGATGAGTGTAGTGTCGGTAAGGTGTGACAGAGACAGGGAGCAGTGTAGGAGGCGGATTGGTTGACGAAAACTGGGTAGGGTTCAAGCCATGCAGCGAGGCAGGGAGACGGGGAGGGTCGTAGTGAAAGTAGGGGATAACGAAGACGGGTAAGTGCGCAGGGGAGGGATTGTGTCACAGAGACAGAGTAACCTGTTAGGGAGAGAGGGGTGGAGACGCGAGTGGTGTAGTAGAGGGTGTGTGAGACAGGACGAGGAGTGTAGTAGGTGAGGGGATATTTGACAGAGTTGTGGATGTTTTTTAGGGGGAGAGTGTTATTCACACGGCGATGAGGAGTGTATAGGTGAGGGGGTGTTTGACGGAGTCGTGGATGTTTTTTTAGAGGGAGAGTGTTATTCACACGGCGATGAGGTTTTCGTGTAGCAGTGCAGGGTCTGGTAGTGAGTCCGTGTCACCATGAGGGGCGTGTTAGTGTCACGATGAGGGTTGTGTGGGTGAAACACTGTAAGGGGTTTTTCAGTGTCCCTTTGAAGGTGCCTTCGGTGTGTTTCTTTATCATCGGCTAAGCCGTCCGTGAATTGGTCCTTCCCTCTGTCGATATATCGTCAAATTCCTTGTTCCACCCATCACCCCCACCCCCACGCCACTCTTCCCACCCGGTGAATAGAAATCGCTCTCTTCCCTTTCTACCGAGCAGAGAACGTAAATCACAGAGCAGAACAGACGCTTCGGCCGAAATGTTTGTGATATACCAAATAAACTAAATCCTTTCTGCCGACACAATATCCGTCTCCCATCAATCCCTGCACACCAACGTGCCTGTTGAAGAGCCACTTAAATTCCTCTATGGATTTCAGTCCACCACCAGCGCTGGCAGCGCGATCTCATCACACACCAATCTCTGTGAGAAAAGAACAACACTTGCCACACTCACCTCCCGGGAACATACCTACTCTAACCTGAATGCGGGAACTCTGGAATAAAAACTTTCGCTCTTTTTATTACACTCTGTCTGGTCTATTTGCGTCTCCTTGTAACATAAACCTCAATACTTCCTGCATTGAAACGTTCGCAGCTCATCAAATGTGTCCCAGCAGGCTCAATCATTTGTTTCCTGAATTTATCTGAGGTATTTACAACATCTGTCCAGTGACTCCACTGTCTGTTAAGGCTTTCGGATTTTCATCCCCCTGCAATTTAAGCACCACACTGACCTCTTTTTACTGGCAAACTTTCTCGCTGAGATATTAGTTCCACTCCTGTTCAGGTGTGAACTGAGAGAGTTACTCGATGGCGGAGGAAATGAAGGAGCTGTACAACGTGGGGCGGTGTGGCGCGGCCGACAGAAAGGACTCGGTGCTGCCCCCCAGCGTTTTCTCGGCAGAAAACAAGTTCAGTTGTTGCAGATCTTGTTGGCGCGCGCGTCCGTGTGCGCGCATGTACATAATGCATTTAGTTATTTTACTGATATCCCACATATGCTTGCTATCTTTTTTATTTTATACATAGTATGTGTGCTTTGTGCCTCGTGTCACAGCTGGTATTGCGTTTAGCAGCTTTGTCCTGGCTGTATTCATGGGCATACATGTTTGATGGAATAGCAACTAAACTTAAATTGCATTGAATTGCAATGATATGGAACCGTCTCCTCTGTTGAGTTCGCACCTTCCGAGGGAAATAGTCCAGTGACTATCTCGTTCCAACCCGAACTCTTTCATCGCATTTTAAACTGAATGTTCTTTCCAATTTTGGCCACACCTCCATCTATATAAGTTTGAAGAACCGGCTCCCTATTCCCACCTATACACTGGTGATGATAACGACCGCATGCCATCGAGGAATCTCGTTCTCTACAACAGTACCGTTTTTCCGTTCCCCTAGCAAAGACAACCCTATCGATTCAGGTCGCACATTTCGCACGCCTCCTGTTGAGCCACAGAACCGATAATAAAAGCTTTCACAATATGAAGCTCACAGTCAATACCAGGAACGTTAAACTCACCCGATGTCACAACCTGATGTCGCTTACAACACACTCCGAACTCTCCACATGTTTGTTCCTCTAAATCCCCAGACTGTTCGGTGTTCGGGAATGGAGCCACATGAACGAGTTCATACCTTTCTAATTCCTCAGCGCCAGCTTTAAAGCATCGACTCAGCCTAAATTGTATATGCAGTAGCACGACTAAAACAGCGGTACACTGGAAGGTTGAGCCAACAGACCTGCCGAGTCTTACTAATGGCTAAACTATCATCTTTCCAGTCGTTGTCCCCTATCCTGAGCTGATCTGCCTTTCGTACAGTACTTACTGCTTTGAAATGGACGCAGCTCAGAGGATGAGACGCAACCGGCTCAAGGTTTTGCTCGCTGACTTTGTCTGAGGTCTTAACAACATCTCTCCCAACAATGACTCCACTATCTTTTCAAACATTCTGGTTATCATCCCCCTGCAACTCTACCTTAAACACCACAACGTCCCTGTTTTTAGTGGCAAACCTTCCCGCTGGGATATTAGTGCCACTCCTGTTCAGGTGTAAACTGAGAGAGTTACTCGATGACGGAGACAATTAAGGAGCTGCACAACGTGGGGCGGTGTAGTGCGGCCGAGAGTCGGGACATTGTGCTGTCTCCCAGCGTTCGCTCGGCAGAAGGCACAGCTCAGTTTCAGTAGTTTGTAGATTTCGGTGACTTTTGAAGTGCCGAGGACTACAAGCTGATTATATATATGCTGACACGCACGTGTGCTTGTGTGCGCGTGTATATAAAGCGAGAAAGTATTTACTGATATCCTACATATGCTTGCTATCTTTCTATTTTATACACATTATGTGTGCTTTGTGCCTCGTGTGACAGATTGGATTGTGTTTAGCAGCTTGGTCCGGACGGTCATGTGTGATGGAATTGCAATTAAACTTAAATTGAATTGAATTGAAATGAAATGAATCCGTCTTGTCTGTACAGGTCGCACCGTCCGAGGAAGAGAGCCCATTGATTCACATATCTGAAGCACTCGTTCCAACCCTAACATTTTATCCACATTTTAAAATGAGTGTTCTTTCTAATTTTGGCCACAGCTGCACATACATAAGTTTGCAGAACCGGCTCCCTTTTTCTATCTATATACTGGCGACGATAATGACCGCATACCATCGAGGAATCTCGTTCTCGTCCACAGTAACTTTTATTCCGTTCCCCTAACAAAGACAATCCCATCGATACAGCTCGTCAGAATTCACCCCTCCCTGCTGAGCCATAGAACCATAGTCAGTGTCAGAGACCTGACCGGAGAGACTTTCCCCTGCTTGGTCATTTGCACCTCTCTCCTCCCATCCAGAAGTATCCGAAGTGGTCTACCTGTTACTGAGCGGATTGGCCACAAGGGGTCTCTGCACCGGCTCTGGCTGTTTAAACCCTTTCACCTTCTGAACTGTAACCTAGTTTCCTGTATTCTACACATTGGGTGTAATTACCTCTCTATATGTGCTCCCTATCAACCCCTCAGCTTCCCGAATTTTTCCGAGTTCATCCAGTTTCAGTTCCAACTCTGTAACACAGTATGTTAGAAGATGCAGCTGGATGATCTTCTTACAGGTGAAGTTGTCAGGAACTCTTGAGGTCTCCATGCCTTCCCACATCTCGCAAAGGAGTATTCAATTCAGGAGTATTCAATTCTCCTGCCAGACATTACTACTCTGACTGTGGGATTATAAAGAAAGAAACAATAATTAAACTGAAAACAATTCAACCAACAGTTCTGTGCCTTCTCTCACCGAAGAATCTCCTCCTTGAATAATCAAAGAGATAAACACTCTGACTTCCACTCAAATCCAATTCCAGCCTATAGTCCGGCTCATCACACACACACACACACACACACACACACACACACACACACACACACACACACACACACTCACTAGAAGGTTAAGGGGGACTTGATACAGGTATTTAAAATTATGAGGGGGATAGATCGAGTTGACGTGGACAGGCTTTTTCCATTATGAGTAGGGGAGATTCAAACAAGAGGAGCGGCAAAAATTTAGGGGTAACACGAGGAGTAACTTCTTTACTCAGAGAGTGGTCGTTGTGTGGAACGAGCGTCATGTAGAAGTGGTTGAGGCAAGTTCGATATTGTCATTTAAAGTAGAATTGGATAGGCATATGGACAGGTATAGAATGGAGGGTTATGGGCTGAGTGCAGGTAGGTCGGTGGGTCTAGGTCCGCACTCAACACATTCGTGTGCAAATCTTGATCCACCAACACACCCAAATCTATGTGTATCCCCAAATACGTGTGCACGGCCATGTTTGAGACTAAATTTCGAGTGATTTCTAAGTTTCTTCCTTAAATCTCACCGGCGGTTCTTTTATTCGCATTCTCTTAAATTGCAGCAATTTCTAAATGCGCAGCGCAGTACCTTTAAATGTAAATTTAAAATATGTTACAGTATTGATTAAGATTTAGACCAATAGTCTGTAAAGTTGCCCAGCGCTCCGGATTATCGGAATTTACTTTAGCAGAGGCTTTGCATCAATAAATCAAAACTGCCCGCCATGAATTCACAAAACATGTGCATATCACCAAATCAGTGCGCACTCCAAACGCACTGACACACCACATATATAATAGATAATTCCAAAGCAGAATTCATGTCCAACAGTTCAGAAAGTGGCTGTTTCAACATTTAAAATTCGCACCACACGAAAATATGATTGCAACTGTTGATTGGTAAACAGACAGCCCCCGGAACATACGAACATCACAACATCTAATTACGTCCCCGTAATTGACTACAGACCCCTAAATTGGCGCGTATCCCCAAATCCTTGTGCATATTTGCCGCCAAACCCTAAATCTACGCACACCCAAAATCATATTTGATTTTGCTCACCCCATATATTTGAGTACTTAATTTTAAATCCGTTCGCATTCCCAAATCCAAGTTCACACCACAGCAGTGTGCACCCCTTATTCTCCAACACTGCCCAATAGCTGCACGACCCAACTCAGTGCGCACCCCAAAACCGCTAACATCCTGACATGCAGTTTAAAATCCTTTCAAGAATGCATAAAGTGGATGCCTCGACATTGAAATCCTCACACAACCCAAAATTCATGTGCAACTTCAGATCCGCCAACACGCCCAAATCTTTATCTCATCCCAAATCTGTGTGCACATGTACACAATCCCAACTCAATGTACACCTCAAATATGGGCACCACATCAACTAGGAGCGCACCCTAAAATTCATGCAAACATCAGACCCGCGGAGAAACCCACTTGCACATTAAATTATCTCAGATGAAGTATCATTTAAAATACTACCCGTCAAATTTCAAATTAAGTTCATTATTCACGTGATCGAAATGAAACAACTTTGAGATTCGACACACCTCCAAACCGCAGGCACCCCAAATACGTGAGAAATCCGTGTGCATCTCCAAATGTAAATGCATCCCCACAACTTCAAAACCGTGGACACACATCCGCTAATTAGATTATCTCAAAAGAAAAATTTCAGACCTTCGCAAGATGACAAAATCTGTGTACAATGAGCCCCACAAATGAACGTGTTTGGGCTGCGCATGGATTTGGTGATGAGCACCAATTTGACGAGGCACATGGATTTGGTGATGTTCGCTGATTTGGGTTGCCTTTTCGATCACGGGACACACATAGATTTGGTGAGTTGACGGATCAAAATTTGCATGCGGATTATTAATGTCGAGGCTGCCATTTTCTCAATTGTTTTAATTGATTGTTGCTCCGGGAAATTCTGATGTACAAGTGGCGGAGTCCGCGGGTTTAGGGTGCGCACTGAACTTGCGATGGCGCAATTTTATTTTTTGTCGTCGAGTATGGGTTGCACACGGTCTTCTGGCTCATATGGATTGTGCATGGATTAGGAGCGTTCTCTAATAAAGGGTTGCAAACTGATTTAGGGGAGTGCTCTGATCAAAGGTCAGAAGATAAAAGGTGCGCACCATTTTAGGGATAACAAATTTAGGGTAGTTGGCGAATATGTAAGTCTCCACGTTTTTGTGAGTGCATATCGATTTGGTGACGTACGTAGGGTCTTTGGGATACGTGGTGGTTTTTACCAGACAGCCATTTTGTGTTTGCAATGATTATCCATCTGGGTCATCTAATATGCCTGTGGGGTGCTCTCGAATGTGCGCAGATTTGGGGGTGCGGACGGATTTTAGTGATCAGTTCGGGGTGTGGTCTTGAATATGGGGCTGCACACGGATTTGGGTTGACACGCAAATTTGGGTATGTCGCCGATCTGCAAAAGGATTTTGGCGCACATATGTCTTTCTAACCTCGAGAAGGTCATTTTCTGAATTGATTGAAATGTTTCGGATAATCCATTATGCCTCTCGGGTGTCAGAGGTTTTGGGGTGCGCACCGATTTTGGGTTTGCGCAGATTTAGGGCTGCTTCGGCATATATGGGTGGCAACCGATTTGTGATGCGAAGGGATTTAGTAAAATCAGCGGAATTGGGGGTACATACATATTTGGTCTCTTTAGGAGAGTTTCGGCGAGTACGTGTGCACAGTGATGTGTGGATCTGGAACCACATACGTATCTGATGGTGCTTTTTGATTGGGAGGTTGCACAAGATTTGAAACCAATAATCACAGGACGTCAGTATGGATTTGGGGTACACACGGGTGCCTGACGATTGGGGATGATCAGGTTTAGGTGCGTGTCGGCGCGTATGGATGCACATGAATTTGTTACTGTCGGTCGATTTGGGGTTGTGGTGAATCTCAAAGTCATTTCATTTATAGTGTCTTTAATAATAGCTGCACTATGCCCTCGCGATTTCTTTAAGGTGACTCTTCCTTTGGGAAAATCAAATGTGTACACGTGAGTATCAGCAGGTTTGGTGATGTACACGATCTTAGATGCTCCCGGATTTGGGGTCCTGACAAATCTCACGGTTGTTTCATTGATAGGTACTTTATTAATAAATAAACTTCCAGTTTTCTACTCTGCTCTTGCTGTGATTTTTAAGTTGGAAGTTGCTACTTTCTGAACTATTTGAAATTATTTCTCCTCTCAGATAATCTAATCTTTATGTGAGAGGTGTTGACGGGTTCGGAGTGCGCACCCATTTGGGTCTGCATACGGATTTGGGAATGCACGTGGATTTTGGATGTCGGAGGAATTGGGTATAATGCCAAAGTTCAAATTGTTTCTTTGACAGATACTCGGATAAATAATGCACTTTAACGTTGAGCCTTGCTCTTGCTATTTTTTTAAAAGTGGATTAAGCTATCTTGGAAATATTTGAAATACTTCTCTCTCTGGGATAAACAATTGTACATATAGTTGCGGACTCGGATTTGGGGGTTCTCAGAGATTTTGACATGTGCGCGGCGAGTTTGGGTACACACGGATTTGGGTGTGTCGGTGGATTGGGGGGCGTGACGCATTACAAGGTTGTTTTACTTATAGGTACTTTAATAACAGAACTTGAAAGTTTGTTTTAGATTTTTGAACGCGACGCTATTTTGTGAACTGTTTGACCTGACTCGTGATTTCGGATCACCCAGCGTGCATGTGGGTTTGTCGTCAGGATTGGGGTGCATATGGATTTAGGGCGAGCTCTTACTCGGTCATGCGCACAGATTCATGGTTGAATACGGACCTGGGAATGTGCGCAGATTTAGGCGTCTGTTATCTAATATGGAGGTGCACAGGTTACACCCAGATTTGTGTGTGTCAAACGATCTGAAATTGCAGATGCATTTCGAGATGCGTGCTGATTTTAATGTCGAAGTAGTCATTTTCTGATCGATTTGAAATGATTCCCGCTCTGAGATAATCTATTATGCATGTTGGGGAGTCAGCGTGTATGGAGAGAACACTGATTTTTGCGATTACGCAGATTTTGGGCGGTGTCGGCAAATATGCTCTCAGACACCAGTCTGGGGATGCGAACAGATTTAGTGATGTGTCCGGCAATACAGAGATGCTCATTGATGAGCGAGGAGCGTGCAGGCCAGTATGTGAATGTTTACAGGTTTCGGCAAATATGTCCTCACACACTAATCTGAGGATGAGAACAGATTTAGTGATTTGGAGTTGTTAGATATCTGAAGGTTGTTTCATTCATAGATAATTTCAGAATCAATGCACCTTGAACGTTTCACCAGTATTCTTGTAACTTTATGCTGGAGGCAGGCATTTTGTGAGCTGTTCGAAATTATTCTTGCCCTGTGACACTGTATGGGGAGTGTAGGGGTGTCAGCGGGTTTGCGATGCCCATTGAATTGAACATTACACAGAGTTATGGCAAAATAGTCAAACATGTAATGCCTTTGATGGCTGGATCTCAGGAGAATGAGGGGGACGGGGGGACGGATGTTGTTGTAGGAAATGATCGAATGTTTAAAGGCATCGATAAAGAAAATGTGGAGAGAAGGTTCCCCGTGGCGGGACAGTCAATACCAGCGGACCCACATCGGAATGGAAGTCCGTCCTTTCAGAACGGAGATTGGGAGTGTTAGGTACACGTAAATGTGTGTGATAAAACCATCAGCAGCAATAGACTCTCTCTCTCTCTCTCTCTCTCTCTCTCTCTCTCTCTCTCTCTCTCTCTCTCTCTCTCTCTCTCTCTCTCTCTCTCTCTCTCTCTCTCTCTCTCTCTCTCTCTCTCTCTCTCCTTAAAGGCACAGTCCATAGCGAATGAAAAATAAGATCCCATCACAGGAGGAATTTATTTCCTCACAGTATGGTTAATGTGTAGAACAGGTTACAGAGGCGGCTGTGGAGTCTGACTTTAGATATATTGAAGTCAGAGATTGACAGATTGTTGATTACTCAGACCATGAAGGAATACGGTGAAAAGGCAGGAGATTGGGGCTGAGGGGGACCTGGATCAGACATGATGAAATGGCGCAGCAGACTCGATGGGCTAATTCTGCTCCGATACCTCATGGTCTGACTTTAGGTTCCAGTGTTGCCGGGTGTCAGCATCTCAGTGGATCTGTCCTCGGACCAACCGAGAGTGGGAGAGAGGGAGTGATTGACCGAGACGGAGAAGGGGAATAGTAGGAGAAGTAGGAACAACTGAAATGGGTAGTGGTGCACAGTAAGGGGGAGTCACGGAGTTGCGGAAGGTTTTAGCGGATGGATGGGGTAACATAAAACTTTGCGGATGTCGGAGAGGGAGGTGATGACGGAGACGAAGAAGTTGAAAAGTTGAGAAGTCGCCTTGCTGTTGAAAAAGGCTTTTGAGAGGGGCACCATGTTCGGCTCTGCTCGCCCCCTTCTCTTCTGTGACCTCTGTCTCGAAGGCCGATGTATGAATCTTCCCTCAGGTGGGTGAACCCTCGCAGGTCATCGGGTACCTTGTCAGTCACTGAAAACCTTTGCCACCAACAGGCTGGATTGTTCAAGGACTCGGTGGTGAGGAAGGCTAATAAAAGGCTCGCATTCATTTCCCGGGGAAGGATTTAATTTTAAGGCTCTGGTGCGGTCTCATTTGGAGTGTGCGGAGCTGTCACTTTAACTTTAATACTCGGACTGCCAATTTCTGCCAGTCACAATCCTTCCTCAACGTTTGTAATTCAGGAGCTCGTGCTGAGCACTCAGTGCTCAACCGTAGGAGATCCATTTCCAGCACTGTGGGTTGTGATTGACACTGTGGATATCGTTCCTGCCGTCTTGTTTCTTTTGACTCTGAGTCTAAGTTAATTCCAGAACTGACTCTGCACTTGGGATACCACCATCTATAGCTCCCTGGCCATAGAGGGCATTGCTACGTCATGAGTTTGATCTCGCATTGAACACGAGCAAATTTCTATGGATGTCCACTGGAGGGCGCTCTGTCCAGTCGCATCACCGCCTGGTGTGGATTCGACAACGCCCATGGTGGCCAGTGACTGCAGAGGGATATAGACTCAGACAGCCTCGTCACGGCCACCGCAGCTCCCTCCATCTCGCAGATGAAGCGGTGTTTAACACGATTGCAAGAGGATTTCTTCCTGGATGGTTTGCATTCGGTGCATAGGAACTTTCCAGAGTTCATCTTGTACACAACATGAGAGGACACTTTCCTAAAAGGTTCCCAACCTTTTTTGGCCATGCCCCACCTAATCACCTCTAAAATCCTGATGTTTCCTGTGGCGATATATAATTTTTATTATTCAAAAAGTGAACTCCTACTCACCTGGAGGAAGCCTAAAAGACCATTAACTTGGTTTAAACTAGCTTCCAAAGAACATGGCATTCATGAAAGAGAAAATAAAAGAACCAAAGGACTGTTAAAGTTCTGAGGAAGAAATTACTAAGAAATTGTAAAAAAAAGAACATTAAGTGATATTAAAATAATAATAATAATAATAATAATAATAATAATAATAATAATAATAATAATAAAACAATGCCGATTCGTTTCTACAGCATACAAAGACAGATACACCGTTTAAAAGAGATGATGCAATGTACACACCTTCACACCACCAAGAACCGAAAGCTACTGCAAAAAGCAGCATTGGCGCGACCTCGTACGAGTTTCTTACGCATTTAGATAGATAGATAGATAGATAGATAGATAGATAGATAGATAGATAGATAGATAGATAGATAGATAGATACTTTATTCATCTCCATGGGGAAATTCAACTTTTTTTCCAATGTCCCATACACTTGTTGTAGCAAAACTAATTACATACAATACTTAACTCAGTAAAAAAATATGATATGCATCTAAATCACTATCTCAAAAAGCATTAATAATAGCTTTTAAAAAGTTCTTAAGTCCTTGCCTTAAGTCATTTGGACTTGTTCATTCGTTCCTTCCTACATCAGTCAATTCATTAATTTAATTATGAAAGCCATTTGATGGTTATAATGATGGTGATACACTATATATACAGTACATACGCAATTACACATGTACATACACACAAGTATTTTTATGTATGCATACTGTATATACACATATGTATTACTAGAAAAAAAACACTGTTAATAACTCATTCTCGAATTGCCCCCCTTAAAAATCAAATTACCCCCTTGTGGGGCGCCCCACGTTGGGAACCACTGGGTTAGACAATCTCAACAGAAGCAAAACAGATCCAGTTGGCAATCCAGAGAGTTTTCTGGAAATATTCCCACTACTCCGCTCGCTGGACGGCCGTGTCAGTCTCTAAACTCTTGTCACTACACCGCGATCTCCACGTAGCCCCACGTCAAACTATTCCCAGTACACTGATCACTCTCCAGGACCCCTCGTCATTATCCTCACTAATGTCACTGCAACTTTACGGGATCCAGCGGGGCATCGGGACGGGTTGTGGCGGTGGGAAGACAGGAGATAACGGAGTGTGTGGAGAGAGGGAGTGTGTCACGAAGACGGGGCAGCTTGTAAGGGAGGGACGGTGACGGGGACGGAAGTGATGTAAAGGAGGGAGTTGGAGACAGAGAGAGGGAGTATTGCAGGACAGCGAAGGTAGACGAAGTTGGGGAGGACTTTTGGAGAGGGAGCGAATTATGCATACTGTGTCCCTGCTGCGGTGAAGGTCGTGACAGTGTGTCGGTATCGTTGGGCGTTGTGTTCGTGTAAAATTGAAAGGCGTGTCGGTGTGTTGGTGTCACGGTGAGAGGAGCGTTCATGTACCATTGGGGGTGTGCCGGTGTCACGGTGAGGGCTACGTTAATCAGAATCAGAATCAGAATTAGAATCAGACTTTAATCACCAAGTACCTATGCACATACAAGGAATTTACTTCTGGCAGATGTTGTCCCGTTGGGGGCTGTGTCGGTGTCACGGTGAGGGGTGTGTCTGTGTAGTAGTGAGGGCTGTGTCGGTGTCACGGTGAGGAGGGTGTCTGTGTAGTAGTGAGGGGTGTGTCGGTGTCACGGTGAGGGGTGTGTCTGTGTAGTAGTGAGTGCTCTGTCGGTGTCAAGGTGAGGGGTGTGTCTGTGTAGTGGTGAGGGCTGTGTCGGTGTCACGGTGAGGGGGTGTCTGTGTAGTAGTGAGGGCTGTGTCGGTGTCACGGTGAGGGGTTGTCTGTGTAGTGGTGAGGGCTGTGTCGATGTCACGGTGAGGGGTGTGTCTGTGTAGTAGTGAGGGCTGTGTCGGTGTCACGGTGAGAGGGGTGTCTGTGTAGTAGGGAGGGCTGTGTCGGTGTCACGTTGAGGGGGTGTCTGTGTAGTAGTGAGGGCTGTGTCGGTGTCACGGTGAGGGGTGTGTCTGTGTAGTAGTGAGGGCTGTGTCGGTGTCACGGTGAGGGGTCTGTCTGTGTAGTAGGGAGGGCTGTGTCGGTGTCACGGTGAGGGGGTGTCTGTGTAGTAGTGAGGGCTGTGTCGGTGTCACGGTGAGGGGTGTGTCTGTGTAGTAGTGAGGGCTGTGTCGGTGTCACGGTGAGGGGTGTGTCTGTGTAGTGGTGAGGGCTGTGTCGGTGTCACGGTGAGGGGGGTGTCTGTGTAGTAGTGAGGGCTGTGTCGGTGTCACGGTGAGGGGGGTGTCTGTGTAGTAGTGAGGGCTGTGTCGGTGTCACGGTGAGGGGTGTGTCTGTGTAGTAGTGAGGGCTGTGTCGGTGTCACGGTGAGGAGGGTGTCTGTGTAGTAGTGAGGGCTGTGTCGGTGTCACGGTGAGGGGTGTGTCTGTGTAGTAGTGAGGGCTGTGTCGGTGTGACGGTGAGGGGGTGTCTGTGTAGTAGTGAGGGCTGTGTCGGTGTCACGGTGAGGGGGGTGTCTGTGTAGTAGTGAGGGCTGTGTCGGTGTCACGGTGAGGGGTTTGTCTGTGTAGTAGTGAGGGCTGTGTCGGTGTCACGGTGAGGGAGGTGTCTGTGTAGTAGTGAGGGCTGTGTCGGTGTGACGGTGAGGGGGTGTCTGTGTAGTAGTGAGGGCTGTGTCGGTGTCACGGTGAGGGAGGTGTCTGTGTAGTAGTGAGGACTGTGTCGGTGTGACGGTGAGGGGGTGTCTGTGTAGTAGTGAGGGCTGTGTCGGTGTCACGGTGAGGGGTGTGTCTGTGTAGTAGTGAGGGCTGTGTCGGTGTCACGGTGAGGGGTGTGTCTGTGCAGTAGTGAGGGCTGCGTCGGTGTCACGGTGAGGGGGTGTCTGTGTAGTAGTGAGGGCTGTGTCGGTATCACGGTGAGGGGGGTGTCTGTGTAGTAGTGAGGGTTGTGTCGGTGTCACGGTGAGGGGTGTGTCTGTGTAGTAGTGAGGGCTGTGTCGGTGTCACGGTGAGGGGGGTGCGTGTCACGGTGAGCGGTGTGTCTGTGTAGTAGTGAGGGCTGTGTCGGTGTCACGGTGAGGGGTGTGTCTGTGTAGTAGTGAGGGCTGTGTCGGTGTCACGGTGAGGGGTTTGTCTGTGTAGTAGTGAGGGCTGTGTCGGTGTCACGGTGAGGGGTGTGTCTGTGTAGTAGTGAGGGCTGTGTCGGTGTCACGGTGAGGGGGGTGTCTGTGTAGTAGTGAGGGCTGTGTCGGTGTCACGGTGAGGGGTGTGTCTGTGTAGTAGTGAGGGCTGTGTCGGGGTCACGGTGAGGGGTGTGTCTGTGTAGTAGTGAGGGCTGTGTCGGTGTCACGGTGAGGGGGGTGTCTGTGTAGTAGTGAGGGCTGTGTCGGTGTCACGGTGAGGGGGGTGTCTGTGTAGTAGTGAGGGCTGTGTCGGTGTCACGGTGAGGGGTGTGTCTGTGTAGTAGTGAGGGCTGTGTCGGGGTCACGGTGAGGGGTGTGTCTGTGTAGTAGTGAGGGCTGTGTTGGTCTCACGGTGAGGGGTGTGTCTGTGTAGTAGTGAGGGCTGTGTCGGTGTCACGGTGAGGGGTGTGTCTGTGTAGTAGTGAGGGCAGTGTCGGTGTCACGGTGAGGGGTGTGTCTGTATAGTAGTGAGGGCTGTGTCGGTGTCGCGGTGAGGGGGGTGTCTGTGTAGTAGTGAGGGCTGTGTCGGTGTCACGGTGAGGGGTGTGTCTGTGTAGTAGTGATGACTGTGTCGGTGTCACGGTGAGGGGCGTGTCTGTGTAGTAGTGAGGGCTGTGTCGGTGTCACGGTGAGGGCTGTGTCTGTGTCACGGTGAGGGTGTGTCTGTGTAGTAGTGAGGGCTGTGTCGGTGTCGCGGTGAGGGGTGTGTCTGTGTAGTAGTGAGGGCTGTGTCGGTGTCACGGTGAGGGGGGTGTCTGTGTAGTAGTGAGGGCTGTGTCGGTGTCACGGTGAGGGCTGTGTCGGTGTCACGGTGAGGGTGTGTCTGTGTAGTAGTGAGGGCTGTGTCGGTGTCGCGGTGAGGGGTGTGTCTGTGTAGTAGTGAGGGCTGTGTCGGTGTCACGGTGAGGGGTGTGTCTGTGTAGTAGTGAGGGCTGTGCCGGTGTCACGGTGAGGGGTGTGTCTGTGTAGTAGTGAGGGCTGTGTCGGTGTCGCGGTGAGGGGTGTGTCTGTGTAGTAGTGAGGGCTGTGCCGGTGTCACGGTGAGGGGGGTGTCTGTGTAGTAGTGAGGGCTGTGTCGGTGTCACGGTGAGGGGGGTGTCTGTGTAGTAGTGAGGGCTGTGTCGGTGTCACGGTGAGGGGTGTGTCTGTGTAGTAGTGAGGGCTGTGTCGGGGTCACGGTGAGGGGTGTGTCTGTGTAGTAGTGAGGGCTGTGTCGGTGTCACGGTGAGGGGGGTGTCTGTGTAGTAGTGAGGGCTGTGTCGGTGTCACGGTGAGGGGGGTGTCTGTGTAGTAGTGAGGGCTGTGTCGGTGTCACGGTGAGGGGTGTGTCTGTGTAGTAGTGAGGGCTGTGTCGGGGTCACGGTGAGGGGTGTGTCTGTGTAGTAGTGAGGGCTGTGTTGGTGTCACGGTGAGGGGTGTGTCTGTGTAGTAGTGAGGGCTGTGTCGGTGTCACGGTGAGGGGTGTGTCTGTGTAGTAGTGAGAGCAGTGTCGGTGTCACGGTGAGGGGTGTGTCTGTATAGTAGTGAGGGCTGTGTCGGTGTCGCGGTGAGGGGGGTGTCTGTGTAGTAGTGAGGGCTGTGTCGGTGTCACGGTGAGGGCTGTGTCTGTGTCACGGTGAGGGTGTGTCTGTGTAGTAGTGAGGGCTGTGTCGGTGTCGCGGTGAGGGGTGTGTCTGTGTAGTAGTGAGGGCTGTGTCGGTGTCACGGTGAGGGGGGTGTCTGTGTAGTAGTGAGGGCTGTGTCGGTGTCACGGTGAGGGCAGTGTTGGTGTCACGGTGAGGGTGTGTCTGTGTAGTAGTGAGGGCTGTGTCGGTGTCGCGGTGAGGGGTGTGTCTGTGTAGTAGTGAGGGCTGTGTCGGTGTCACGGTGAGGGGTGTGTCTGTGTAGTAGTGAGGGCTGTGCCGGTGTCACGGTGAGGGGTGTGTCTGTGTAGTAGTGAGGGCTGTGTCGGTGTCGCGGTGAGGGGTGTGTCTGTGTAGTAGTGAGGGCTGTGCCGGTGTCACGGTGAGGGGGGTGTCTGTGTAGTAGTGAGGGCTGTGTCGGTGTCACGGTGAGGGGTGTGTCTGTGTAGTAGTGAGAGCTGTGTGGCTCGTTCACTGCCTATGTCGGGAGGTCGTTCCCTGAGTTTCTCAATGCAGCGTCATATTCCTTCATCTACCCCACCCCCTGTGTTTCCCATCCTATGAGTTCAAAACTCTTCCTGACCCTCCTGTAGAGCGGTGAACGTCAATCACCGAACAGAGGAGACCCTTTGGCCCGCAATGTTGTGATATACCAATTAATCTGAATCCCTTCTGCCGACACAAGTCCATGTCTCTCAAATCCCTGCAAATCCACGTGCCTGTCAAAGAGCCAGTGAAACGCCTCTAGCGATCTGACCTCCCCACCGTCCCTGGTAGCACAGAACAATCTCCCACCGGTCTCTGTGTGAATAAAAAACTGGCCGACCTCATTTCCTTTGAACTTACCCCTCTCTCCTCAATGCATGCCCTCTGGCGTTTGACATTTTCATCCTGGGGGTAATAACACCCGCTGCCTGGTCCATCTGTGTCGCTTGTACTGGCTGCCTGCCAGTTGTCCCCTCCGCCATCGCCGCTCCAGAGAAAGGATACCGAAAATTCTGACCACGGCCTACAGATATTTCTCTGTATTCCCGGCAGACTTCTAGTGAATCCCCTCTGTAACTTCTTCAAAGAGCCCCGCACATATTCCTTTAACGGAGCGTCCAGAAATTAATCAGTATTCTCCGAAACGTCAAACCCAGTCCCAACTCCTATCTGCTCCGCTCCTTGATTTCCCGGTACTCTTCCCCATTCACAGTGCGTGAACCCCAATCCGCTACATTGAAATCCCTCTCTCCTTCAACACCTCACATTATTCTTATGAAACAACGCTAGGGATCCAACTTAGCAGGTACATTTTTGTCAGAAAACAATCTGTCCAAACCCGCACATGCCAGATCATTCCTGACGCCCAAAAAAAAAATGGTTGGCCTACTTTCAATTTGGAAACTAATCCCGAGGTCATAAATATCGTTTTCCATAAGGACTTTAAATCTCATGGAATTATCATCACTGAATGTAAACTGGTCACCTGCACCAATTTCTGTCCCCTGCCTTGTCCCATTCCGCAGGAGCGGATCCATTATTGCACTCTCTCGTTGGAAATATCTACCTTCTGATTAAGGAAACAACCCCGAAAACATTTGAGAAACTGCCCCATTAGTTTCTTCACGGTGTAGGGCTGACTGTTAATACCTGTTAAAATCACCGAATACCACAACCTAATGTTTCTCTACAGATTTGTTCCTCTGAATCCCCGGGACTATTAGGTGATTGAAAATATGGCCCCATGAACGAGTTCATACCTTTCTTATTCCTCAGTTTCTCCCAAAAACCTCTTTGACGAGTTCTTCAGTCTGTCCTGGCTGAGCAGCGCTGTGATATTTTCTCTGACTCTGAAGGCGCCCCTCCCCTTTGATTTATTTGCTCATTAGCACGACTAAAACAGCCGAAAATCGGAATATTAAGCTAACGGTCCTGCCTCTCCTGTAACCAAGTCTCACTATTGGCTACAATCTCATACTTCCAGACGTTGGCCCCTGTCCTGAGCTCATCTGCCTTTCGTCCAATTCTTCCTGCATTCAAACGTACACAGCTCAGAACATGGGTCCCAGCTGGCTCAACCTTTTACTTCCTGACTTTGTCTGAGGTCTTAATTACATCTGTCTCAAAAACCTTTCTTCTATCTGTGATGGCATTACGGTTTTCACCCTCCTGTAACTCTAGTTTTATGCCCTCTTTTATGCCAGGAAATCCCGCTGAGATATTATTTCAACTCAAGTTGTTGTGTAAACTGAGGGAGTTGCTCGCTGGCAGAGGAAGTGAAGGAGCTGCGCACGGTAGGGCGGTGTGGCGTGGCCTCCAGGCAGGAGTCTGTGCTGCCCCCCAGTGTTCGCTCGGCAGAAGACAATCTCTGTTGTGGGCGACTGCGGATATCAGTGGTTTTCAGTTGACCCAATGCCTCAAACTGCGTTGGTATTTTTTTTTTAAATTTCATACATATTTTTTGTGCTTTCTGCCGTGTCTGAATGCTGACAATGTGTTTTGCACCTTGTTTCTGGAGTAACGCTGTCACCGTTGGCTGTATTCATGGATGTTCATGTGTCGTCCTGACCTGTGAGGTATATCTCCACTTAGCCATTTTATCCTGTCTCTCCCGCCCAGAAGTATACAAACTGGTGTACCTGTTATTGAGCCGCATGGCCACAGGGGGACGCTGTACTGGGACTGAGTGTTTAACCTCTTTGAATCTCCGGACTGTCACCCAGTTTCCTGCGAACTGAACATTGGGTCTATTTTCCTCCCAATATGACCTGACAGAGAGTCATCGCATAACGACAAGATGATGAGAGGCATTGATCGTGTGGATAGTCAGATACTTTTTTTCCCGGGGCTGAAATGGTTGCCACTAGAGGACACAGGGTTAAAGTCCTGGGGAGTAGGTACAGAGGAAATGTCAGGGATAAGTTTTTTTACTCAGAGAGTGGTGAGCGCATGACTTTTGGATAGGTACATAGAACTTAGAAAAATAGAGGGCTATAGGTAAGCCGAGTAATTTCTAAGATAGGGACGTGTTCGGTACAACATTGTGGGCGGAAGGGCCTGCATTGTGCTGTAGGTTTTCTATGTTCCTATGTTTCTATCTTTATTTTCTCTTGCTGATGAACCCGCCTTGCGGATTGGTTGTTGTTCAAACAAACGCGACGCACTGGTTTATAATGCACACATTTCCTCGCTCCCGAACCCGGAGTCAGACGCTGAGTGAAGCTCCCTCACCAACATTACATCACACAAGTTCGGGGTCAGACAATGAGTGAAGCTCCCTCCACTTGTCCCAAATTTTCGGAAAAGGAGTGAAGCTCCCACTCAAAGTCGTATAACGCATTTCCGGAGTCAGAGAGACACTGAAGATCCCTCCACACCGTCCCATCACTCACTTTCCGGAGCAGACACAAGTGAATCTCCATCCACACCGTCCCATGGCAGACCCCTTGTGTTCAAACACGTAATGCTCCCTCGACACTGTCCCATCTCATTCTTTCTGGTACAGACACAGAGTGAATTCATTGTTCCCCATCCCTTCACACATTCACGATTCAGATACTGTTTAGTTCAACTGCATCTCCCAGCCCAAAACTCGCAGAGTCGCTTCACACACTACCGAAGTCAATCGGAGAGCTATACCCCCTCCGTCCTCCACTCTCCCCTCTTAGCAATCCCCAGCACCCCCCCCCCCATCCCAGTCGTCTGGATTTCTGTCTCCGATTCTGTGAGTGCGTGTGACAGGATGTGGATTATTCAGCGCGCACGTGCTCCCAGTTTTATTCACCGGCTCCAAATCCCGGGCTGGTGTCCGTCCCTCTGCTACGGGATGAGAGACTCCCTCATCGGGAAACCACAGTCGATAGCAACGTTATCGAACGACAAGTTGTGCTGAGGAAGCGGGGGGGCTGCAGAAGGGCTCAGACAGATTAGGAGAATGAGAATAGACGTGGCAGAATACAGTGTCGGGAATCGTATGGTCATTCAATGGTCATTCTTTTCTGCTAGGATATCCGTCCAGTTAACTTTGGCCAGCTCCCCTAGCAGAAAAGACAGTGGAAAAGCAATGGCAGATGTTCTTGGGAATAATGTACAAGGTGCAAAATCAGTTCATCCCCCGGAGAAGGAAGGATTCAAAGGGGGGGGGGAAGGGGCCACAGTGGTTGACAAAGGAAGTCAGAGATTGCATAGCATTAAAAAAAAGGATGTATGACACAGCTAAGGTGAGTGGGAGGACAGATGTTTGGGAAATTTTTAAGGTACAACAGAGCTTAACTAAAAAGGCAATACGGGGAGAAAAAATGAGGTACGAACGAAAGCTAGCCAGGAATATAAAGGAGGATAGCAAAAGCTTTTTTAGGTATGTGAAGAGAAAGAGTATAGTTAAGAACAATGTTGGGCCCTTGAAGAATGAATTGGGTGAAATTGTTATGGGAAACAGAGAAATGGCAGAAGAATTTAATAAGTACTTTAGATCTGTCTTCACTAAGGAAGACACAAGCAAACTCCCAGATGTATGGATGCGCCAAGGACATAGGGTAACAGAGGAAATGAAACAGATTGACATTAGGAAGGAAACCCTGATGAGACTGAAGGCTGACAAATCCCCAGGTCCAGATGCTCTGCATCCTAGGGTACTAAAGGAGGTGGCCCTGGAAATTGCGGATGCATTGGTAATCATCTTCCAATGTTCCTTAGATTCAGGATCAGTTCCTGAGGATTGGAGAATGGCTAATGTTATCCCACTTTTTAAGACAGGAGGGAGGGAAAAAACAGAGAACTATCGACCTATCAGCCTGATATCGGTGGTTGGGAAGATGCTGGAGTCCATTATTAAAGATGAAATATTGGCATATCTAGATAGCAGTGATAGGATTGGGCCGAGCCAGCATGGAATTACCAAGGATAAATCATGCTTGACTAATCTGTTGGAGTTTTTTGAGGATGTAAGAAGGAAGTCAGACGGGGGAGATCCAGTAGATGCAGTGTACCTCGATTTTCAGAAGGCATTTGAGAAGGTCCCACAAAGGAGATTGGTGGGTAAAATCAAAGCTCATGACATTGGGGGGAAGACATTGACATGGATAGAAAACTGGTTGGCAGATAGAAAGCAAAGTGTAGCGGTGAATGGGTTTTTCTCGGAATGGCAGGTGGTGACTAGTGGGGTGCCTCAGGGCTCGGTATTGGGACCACAGCTGTTTACGATTTACTTCAACGATTTAGATGAAGGCATTGAGAATAACATCAGGAAATTTGCTGATGATACTAAGCTGGGTGGCAGTGTGACATGTGATGAGGATGTTAGGAGAATTCAGGGTGACTTGGATAGGCTGGGTGAGTGGGCAGATACTTCGCAGATGACGTTTAATGTTAATAAGTTTGAGGTTATCCACTTTGGGAGTAAGAACAGGAAGGCAGAATATTATCTGAACGGTGTAGAGTTAGGTAAGGGACTAATACAAAGAGATCTACGAGTCCTTTTTCATCAGTCACTGAAGGTGAATGAGCAAGTGCAACAGGCAGTGAAGAAGGCTAATAGAATGTTGGCCTTTATTACGATGGGAATTGAGTACAAGAGCAAGGAAATCCTCTTGCATTTGTACACGGCCCTGGTGAGACCACACCTGGAGTATTGTGTACATGTTTTGGTCTCCAGGGTTAAGGAAGGACATCCTGGCTGTAGAGGAAGTGCAGCGTAGATTCACGAGGTCCGGACTGTCTTACGCAGAGAGGTTAGAGAGACTGGACTTGTACCCGCTGGAATTAAGGAGCTTGAGAGGGGATCTGATTGCAACATATAAGATTATTAAGGGATTGGACAAGATAGAGGCAGGAAGTATGTTCCAGATGCTGGGAGAGTCCAGTACCAGAGGGCATGGTTTGAGAATAAGGGGCAGGTCATTTAGGACAGAGGTAAGGAAAAACTTCTTCTCCCAGAGAGTTGCGGGGGTCTTGAATGCACTGCCCCGGAAGGAAGTGGAGGCCAATTCTCTGGATGCTTTCAAGAAGGAGCTAGAGAGGTATCTTATGGATAGGAGAATCAAGGGATATGGGGACAAAGCAGGAACCGGGTATTGATAGTAGATGATCAGCTATGATCTCAAAATGGCGGTGCAGGCTCGAAGGGCCGAATGGTCTACTTCTGCACCTATTGTCTATTGTCTATTGTCTAATGGTCTGGGTCAATTTTGAGCCGGTCAAATAATCCCCACATAACAAGTGTCTATACAGAAGTTTGAACCGCAGATCTATTTAGTCTGTATAAATAGCCTATCTGACGTTAATAAATGGGTGTTGAATATTTAATTAATTTTTCAGAGATCCAAAATCCATTTCAATAGATACGGGTCAAATTCGACCCGGAGCAGCCTCAATGTACAAACCTTTGCAGCACTTGTACAAAAGTATAAAACTTCAGGGTGTTTTTACTGTTGTCAAATGTCAGAACGGTTCAAACATGGCCGGCACAGTATGTAAGGGTTAAAAACAATCTGCGGGGCAGAGGGATTTGCGAGACTTCGTGCAGCTTTCCCAGAAGTTTAACCTGCAGCTTGAGCCTGTGTTGATGAAGCAAATGCGAAGACAGCATTCATTTCGAGAGGACTTGGACGAAAAAGCAAGGACGTCATTCTCAGGTTTAATACGTCACTGGTGAAGTCACACTTGGAGTTTTGTAAGCAGGTCTCGATCGATTATCCCACAAGGGATGTGAGACATTGTAGAGGGTTCACGGGAATGATAACCGGATTGGACGTGGTATTATAGGAAGGGTATTTGACAGCTCCGGGAGACAGAACACCCACCCACAGCGATTCGGGAACAGCTTCTTCCCCTGCGCCATCACATCTTTCAACACATCAGCAATAACTCGACATTTTTGCGGTGTTTATTAATATTTGTTATTTACATTAATTGTACATCTTTGCGCCGTACTGATGCTACAAAAGAACAAATTTCAGGTCTTATAAGTTTCAGATAATAACTCAAATAGCGATTCCGGTGGAAAACATCCGACAGGGTGGACAGGACACTTGGCCCGCTGGTCTTCACCAGTCACACTGAGTACAGGAGTCGGGAGGTCACGTTGCCGTGGTACTAGACGTCGGTGAGGCCGCCCTGATTTAGGGGAAAAAAAATATCAGTGAACTGGATATATTGTACGGGGGTTCTACGGGGATATTGCCGGAACTGGGCGGACTGAGTTATGTTGGGAGGAAGGGAAGATTGGGACTTTATTCCCTGGAGCGTAGTTATAACCTTACAGAGTTCCATAAACCCGAGAGGGGCATAGACAGAGGGAATGCGCACAGACTTTCACCCAGGGTTGGGTTGTCGAGAACCAGACGGCACAGGATTGAGGTTAGAGTGAATGGAAAACAGAAAGAGAGAGCGAGATCAGGGAGACCGAGGGTTTAGAGAGAACGGGGAAGGGAGTTAGAGAGTGCTTGGAGGAAGGAAGGGAAGAGAAGTGTAAGAGGTGGGTAGAGGGAGCAGAGAAAGTGCGGGCCGAGAACGTTCGTGGAAATAAAGGGAAGTGAGGGGGTAGAGAGAAAGGTAGAGGGAGCGGGGAAGAGCGGGGCGGGGCATGGCGAGAAAGAAGGGGATAGACGCCGAGAGGGATTTGTCGGTGTCTGGTGGGGAGAATATCGTTGCGACAAGAGGAGGAGATGGAGTAGGAGGGAGGGGCAGAGAGGGTGCGGAGCGAATTTGAAAGGATTTAGGAGTGATAGTGAAGGGGAGAGAAACAGGAGAAAATGGGGGTAGTCACTTGTTTCATGTCGACTCCACTGGATGTTGACAGAGACCCTGGATCTCTTCAAAAACATCCGGGAACAACGGTGCCGATCTCTCGCAGATGAAACGCCGAACACGATCACAAGGGTAACTCCCTACATGCGACCCGCAGTCTCTGCAGACGGACGGCCCCGGGGGCTCATTGTACAGGACGGCCAGGCTCACATTCCTATCCAAGAGAGTTAAACAATTTCAATAGAGACAAAACAGCTCCAGCAGAGAACCCGGTCCGAGACCGTCCACAAGTTAATCCCGTGAAATCGCTCTCTCCTAACAGCCTGTGCCAGTCCCCAAACTCATCTCACTCAACCAATCTCTCCCCACGGTCCCGTGCCGGTACCCAGACAAATACCCAGTTCCAATGTCTCCCCACAGCCCTGTGTCCCCCAATCTAATCCCACCGAACCGCTTCCGCACCACAGTCCTCTGTCAGTCCACATACGAATCGAACAGGCCCACCCGCTCCTCTCTGATCTGTCTCAGTCCCCGAACAAACCCCACTGTCCCACCGTCTCCCCACAGAGTTATGTCTGTCGCGAAATGAATCCCACTGTTCCACACTCTTCCCTCAGCCCTGTGACGGACCCAGGTTAATCCCGTTGCCCCTTCCTCTTCCCAGAGCTTTCTGTCTGTCTCCGAACATAACCCACAACACCGCGCTCTCGCCATAGCCTCTGGTCCGCCTCCAGACTTATACCACTGGCACCCTCTCCCCCACATCCTTGCGTCAATTCACAAACTAATCCCGTTAACCCACTGTGTGTCCACCGCCCTGTATCGGTCTCCAAACCAATCCAGTTTTCCCTCTCTCGCCCCTCAGATCTAAGTCACTCACTAAACTAATCCCAGTGTTGCTCCCTCTCCTCACAGCCCGGCGAATATCTCAAAAATAACCCCACTGCACCGCGTTCTCTTCAGCGACATGCGTCAGTACCAGAATAATTCCTGTGTACTGATCTTTCGCCGCTGAACCTGCCAGTTTCCGAAATATTCCTACTGCCCTGTCCTTCCCCGACAGACACGTGTCGGTCCCAAAATGCTCCATTGTACCATCCTACCCCAGTGAATCACACAACCCTATACCTACGTCAGTCTACAAACAAATCCCAAAGCCCCTCCCCGTTTCCACAAAACCACTTCATTATGTAAACAAACCCCATCCCCCACCCCAAAGATCGGTCCAAATCTCACCCGACTTCGCATTTTCCAATCCAGTATGCATAGGTTAGATACAAAACACTGTGCGATACAAAACTCTGGGGAAATAAATTTATTTCATTACTGCCAAGATTTGAAAGTTATCTACGTAGCTTCCCTCTGTTGATTACAACAGGAATCTGTGATGGTTGGTTCACTCTGTGTCTGACCCCCGGAGTGTGTGATAGGACGGTGTGGAGGGAGATTCACTCTGTGTCTGACGCCGGGAGTGTGTGATGGGACGGTGTGGAGGGAGATTCACTCTGTGTCTGACCCCGGGAGTGTGAGATGGGACGGTGTGGAGGGAGATTCACTCTGTGTCTGACCCCGTGAGTGTGGGCTCGCAGTGTATGGTGGGTATTCCTTCTGTGTTTGATTCCGGGAGTGTGTGATGGGACGGTGCGGAAGGAGATTCAATCTGTGTCTGACCCCGGGAATGTGTGATGGGACGGTGTGGAGGGAGATTCGCTCTGTGTCTGACACCGGGAGTGTGGGCTCGCAGTGTATGGTGGGGATTCCTTCTGTGTTTGATTCCGGGAGTGTGTGATGGGACGGTGCGGAAGGAGATTCATTCTGTGTCTGACCCCGTTGGTGTGTGGTGATTCCTGTGTTACTGTGGGACCTTCTCGCTCTGTGACACATACCGCTTCATCCCTTAAATTGATTTCCAGCAGCCTTGAATCACGGTTTGAACATTCTTCAATCGCTTTGCGGAAAGATGTTTCAAAAGTGGATGCGTAATAACACCGATCTTTATTTGTGACCCAGTCCTCGGAACATGTTTGCTCTGGAAATCAGGAACAAGGAACGGTAACACACCAGGCTGACACACAGAGTAAATTTCCTTCCATACGGTCCCATCACGCACACCTGAGGTCGGGCACAGAGTGAATCTCCACCAACACCGTACTATCGCACAAATTGCCTTTAAAAGCACTCACCTATTCCCCATAGACTCAGATTTATGTTCCCTGCACACCATCCGATCACGCACTCACACGCTTAGACGCAGATTGACTCTCTTTCTCCACGGACCAATCACAGACCCCCGGGGTCAGACGTGGAGCGAAGCTCCCAGCACACTGCCTTTCATTCACGCCCGGGGTCAGACGTGAAGTGAGGCTCCCTTCCACACTGTCCCAACAAACACTTTAGGAGTCACACACAGAGTTTAGCTCCTTCTGCAAAGCCACATCACGCACTTCATGTGTCAGCCCCAGAGTGAATATCTCTCTCCATGGCCACATCACTCATTCCAGCGGTCAGAAGTGGAGTGAACTTTCCTGCACACCGTTCTGTCACACTCTTCCGTGGTTAGATTCTGGGTGTTACTCCTTGCACACCGTCTCATCACACACTCTCGGAGTCAGACACAGAGTGAATCTCCCTCCACTCCGTCCCATCACACACTCCCGGGGTCAGACACAGAGTGAATCTCCCTCCACTCGGTCCCATCACACACTCCCGGAGCAGACACAGAGTGAATCTTCCTCCACACCGTCCCATCACACACTCCCGGGGTCAGACACAGAGTGAATCTCCCTCCAGACCGTCCCATCACACACTCCCGGGGTCAGACATAGAGTGCAACTCCATCCACACCGCCCCTCACACAATCCCTGGTTCAGCCGGCAACATTTATATCCCTCCACAGAGTCCAATCACACACAGCCTTGCTCAGACACGGTGTGAATCTCTCTCTCTACGGCCCCATCACACACTTCAGCGGTAAGACACTGAAAGAAACTCACTCTGCAAACACGGCATATGTCAGAGGGAGAGTGATTCTCCCTCTACAGCTTCCAAACACACCACAGAGCAGAGTGTCAGACACAGAGGGAAGCTGCCACCACACGTTCTCATCACACACTCCCGAGTCTAACACGAGTCCCCCTCCTTATGTCTCATCGCACTCTCTGGCGAGTCGCAGAATGTACCTCTCTCTGTACCGTCTGACAACACCTCCTTGTGTTCACACAAGAAGTGAAGTTCCGCCCACACTCTCACGGTGCAGACTCCCTCCACAACATCCAACACAGACTCCGGTGTCACTTAGAATGAAGGATCCTCTCCACTGTCCCATCACAAACCCTTTGAGTCAGACACAGACGCACTCTCTCCCTACGATCCCATTACACACTCGAGGAGTCAGACACAGAGTGAACCTCCCTCTGCACCGCCCCATCACTCACTCCCGGAGTCAGACACAGAGTGAACCTCCCTCCACACCGTCCCATCACTCACTCCCGGAGTCAGACACAGAGTGAAGCTCCCTCTGTACCGTCCTGTCACACAGAGTGAAACTCTCTGTGCACGGTCCCATAACACACTTCAGAGTTCAGACATGGGGTGAATCTCTGTGGGCACTTCCCAACACACGATCCCGTTGTCAGACACAGAGTGTAGCTGGAGCCATACGGATCGATCAAAAAATCCCCGAGTCAGATATAGAGCGAAGCTGTAATGTTACGTCTCACAATCCCGTGTTCAGACTCAGAGTGAATCTACATCCACAACGTCCCATCACACTCTCCTGGATTCTGTGACAGAGGGAAACTCCCTCCACACAGTCCAATCACACTTGCCGGGTCAAACACAGAGTGAATCATTCCCCATACCATCCCTTCACACACTCCCGATGTCAAGTACAGAATGACGTTTCCTCTCTCCATGCCTGCCCTGTGATGAGGAGCGGGTGAAAGAGGGGAATGATGCCTCACCTCTTCTGCTGGTCAACAATTCACAGATTTGAGCCTTGGTTTCGTTGACAGATCTGTACTTCGTTTCCATCTCAGTGAACTGGTGACGGAGATCGCTGTGCATTCGTTTTAGAGACCGAAGCATCTGTGATACTGAGAGAGATGGTGAAGGGTGTTTAGCGTTTACAGTGACACGTGACTCAACGTTACGCTACCGAACGGGTCACAGAGAGTGTTGTGTCAGTGTCACGGTGAAGCGTGTCACAGTGAAGAATGTGCTGGTGGCACAGTGAGAGGCGTCGACGCCACCATGAAGAGTGTGTCTGTGACACGCTGAGGGTTTATCAATGCCCTGCTGAAGGTTTTGTTGTTGTTACAATGGGGTCTGTGTCAGCATCGTGGTGATGATCGATTCGGTGTCTCAGCGCGGGGCATATTCGAGCTCCTGTGAGGGACGTGTCGGTGTCACTGTGATAGGTGATTCTGTGCCCCGGGGAGAGGTGTACCGGGTCACAATGAAGTGTATCTCGACGTCACGGCGAGAGAAATGTCAGAGTGAGGGGTCTGGTCATGTCACGGCGGGTGGAGTCGCTATGTCATGTGTGGGTGCTGGTCTCGTTGAGAGGAGTGTGTCTGTGTCACTGTGAGAGGCATGTTATGGCCACGGTGTGTGTCCGATTGTCACGCTGAGGTGTGTGTCGGTGTGATGGAGAGGACTATATCGGTGTCATTGTGAATTTAGGTGTCGGAATCATGGTAAGGGGCTTTCCAGTGTCAGGGTGAGGGGTGGGTAATTGCCTCATTGAGCGGTGCATCGGTGTTATGTTGAGGGGCATTACTGTCACGGTAAGGGGTGTTGCAGTGACCTGTCAGTTTTTATCACGATGCGGCGCGGAGCGGTTCATTTTGAGGAGCGTGTAGGTGTCACGGTGTACGTTACCTCAGGGTCACGGTGAAGAGCGTGTCGGCGTCACTGTGAGATGTGTTTCAGTGTCGCCTTGATGAGTTTATCAGTGACACGGTCAGGGTCATGTCGATGTTACAGTGAGGGGTGTGTTGCGGTCAGTGTGACTGTCGTGTGTGTATCACAGCGATGGTCGTGTCCGTGTCGCGGTCAGGAGATAATTTGTGTCTCGTTGGACGTCATGACCGTGACAGCGTTGTTAATGTTATAGTGAATGGCGTGACAGTGTCAGGACGAGTCTTAATTTTGTTACGCTAATGGCCGTGTTTTTATCACGGTTAGGGATGTGTCCTTGTCATGGCGATGGGCTTGAATCGGTGTTACGGTAAGGGGCGTGTCGGTGTCACTGTGGTTTTTTACAATAACAATTCATTCCACTCTCTCTATTTACGGTCTGACTCCACCCGGAGCCCGTTCCACTCACCGTGGATCGAGAGACCGGCCACTGTCACGATGAGGGCGGACGTAACTAGGCAGAGTAGGCAGATCAGACGGTACGGTCTATTTCCGATCTTCCCTTTCGACTTCTTTTCAGGCGCAGCTGTGGAGAGACCACAAGAACATGACACCATAAGATATAGTAGCTCAAATAGGACATTCAGGCCGTCGAGTCTGTTCCGTCATTCACTCAGGGGCTGATCGAATACCTCCAGTCATCCCCGCTCCCCTGCTTTCTTCCCAGACCCTTTAAGCCCTGGCTAATCAATAGCCTATCCATCTCTGCTTTAAATGCACCCAGTGACTTGGCTTCACAGCCGCTCGTGGCAACAATTTCCACAGATTTACCACCGTCTGACTAAAGTAATTTATCTGCATCTCCGTTCTAAATGGACATCCTTTAATCTTGAATTTGTGTTTTCTTGTCCTAGATTACCGTACTATTGGAATTAACTTTGTCGTATCTAATCTGTTAAGGCCTTTTAACATTCGGAATATTTCCATGACCTCCCCCCCCCCATTTTCCTGAACTCCAGGGAATACAGCACCAGAGATGTGGGATACCCTGTAGAGACGGTGTGAATACGCAGAGTCATTTTATCTTGTCTTGGAGAATCCAGGACCAGAGCTTACAGGTCTAAGCTGAGAGGAGAAAGAAGGAAACATATAACTGGGGAGCCGAGTGACAACCCTTTGTTACCAAGATGGTGTCAGTCCATGGCACAAACTGCCAGAGGTAGTGGTCGAGGCAGATGCATTAGAAACATGGACACTTGGGATTTGACACGTGACCCCTTCAGAATAGCGTCTTTACTGTGAACTCTGACCTGTCTGTGTTGTGACTCGCAGCTCGCCGTGTCCCGAGGCAATGGGAGGATCCTCACTGTCATCTTTCCCAATGTTCAGCTTTTTGTTGGTGGAGGTGTGACGGCCTGGGGAAGAAATGGAGAGAATGAAAGAGAGAGAAATAGAAGGAGCAGAGACCGGTAAATAATGGGGGAAGGGTGAGGACAGAGAGACAAAAAAGATAGAGTGCCGAAAGAAAGAGCTGAGAGGTAGTGATTGGATGTGAAGGAGAGGTGGAAGTGAGGGGAGAGAGCCAAGGAGACAGAGCAGGAGAGTATGGATGAAAAGGATAAATGGAGTGAGGAGTGAGCGATTGGAGCGATGGGCGAGGAAATGGGAGTGGATGGGGGCGAGAAAGGGGAAAGACAGGGAGAGGGAATAAGTAAAGAGAGCGAGGTGGTGCCGGAAGGGGAGTGAGACTAGTGAGAGTGATAGCGACAGAAAAGGTGAGAGTGGGGTTTAGCAGGATAGATTTGGGAGGCAGAGGGGGGCGAGACAAAGGGAGCGATAGAGAAAGGGAAAGAGGTTAAAGAGAGAGGGTTAAGAGCGGGGGAGAGAGCGTGAGGGAGAGAGAGGCGGGTGAATACAGAGGGTCGAGAGGGTGTGGAGGGGTAGTGGATCGGAAAATTGGGGGAGAGCGAAACGGGATGAACGTGAAAAGAGAAAGACAGAAGGGAGCGGAAGTGGAGGGACGAAGTGTCTTGTACACTTGTGAGTATAGCACGTGACACATTGAGGGTGACGTCAATAATATGGACTCTGACCTGATTGCGCTGGTACAATAATTTGATAAAAGCGTGTAGAGTCTATCTTTGAGCCGACGAAGCTTGTTTTCGTATCTTCCCCCGATGTGGGGGAGTATGTGTGGAGAGGGGGTGGGTTGTAAGTCAATTATCCAGGGTCGGTCGCAGTGGTTAGAAACGGTGATGGTGCTGGAGGACTGGCGTATTGCTCAAGTGGTTCCATTGTTTAAAAAGGGTTCTAACAGTAAACCTAGCTATTATATGCCTGTCAGTGTGACGTCAGTGGTGGGACAATTAATAGAAGTATTCTTAGAGATGGTATATATAATTATCTGGATAGACAGTGTCTGATTAGGAACAGTCAGCATGGATTTGTGCATCGAAGGTCATGTTTGACAAATCTTATTGAATTTTGGAAGAGGTCGCGAGTAACGTTGACGAGTGTAAAGCATTGGATGTTGTCTATATGGACTTCAGTAAAGCCTTTGACAAGGTTCCGCACGGAAGGTTAGTTAGGAAGTTTCAATCGTTAGGTATTAATATTAAAGTAGCAAAATGGATTCAACAGTGGCTGGATAGGAGATGCCGGATAACTGTTCGTCAGGTTGGAGTCCGGTAACTAGTGTTGTGCCTCAGGGATCTGTACTGGGTCCAATGTAGTTTGTTATATACATTGATGATGGGGTGGAAAATTGGATTAGCAAATATGCAGATGATACTAAGGTAGGTGGTGTTATGGATTATGAAGTAGGTTTTCAAAGCTTGCAGAGACATTTAGGCCAGTAAGAAGAGTGGGCTGAATGATGGAAGATGAAGTTTAAAGCTGCTAATGTGAGGTGCTACATATTGGTAGGAATAATCAAAATAGGATATACATGATAAATGGTAGGCCATTAAGAAACGCAGAATAGAGTGATCTAGGAATAATGGTGCATAGTTCCCTGAAGGTGGAATCTCATGTGGATATGGTGGTGAAGAAAGCTTTTGGTATGCTGGCCTTTATAAATCAGAGCATTGAGTATAGGAGTTGGGATGTAATGCTAAAATAGTACAAGACATTGGTGAGGCCAAATTTGGAGTATTGTGTAAAATTGTTGACACCGAATTATAGGAAAGATGTCAACAAAATAGAGTGAGAACAGAGGAGATTTATTGGAATGTTACCTGGGTTTCAGCACCTAAGTTACTGGCAAAGGTTGAGCAAGTAAGGCCTTTATTCTTTGGAGCATAGAATGTTGAGGGGGGACTTGATAGAGGTATTTAAAATTATGAGGGGGATGGATAGAGTAGACGTGGATAGGCTTTTTCCTACTTTGAAAGTAGGGGAGATTGAAAACAAGAGGACGTGAGTTGAGAGTTAAGGGGCAAAAGTTTAGGGGTACCACGAGGGGAGATTTCCTTACTCAGAAAGTGGTAGCTGTGTGTAACGAGCTCCCAGTAGAAGTGGTAGTGGCAGGTTCGGTACTGTCAGTTAATGTAAAATTGGTTAGGTATATGGACAGGAAAGGAATGGAGGATTATGGGCTGAGTGCGGGTCGGTGGGACTAGGTGAGAGTAAGCGTTTGGCACGAACTAGAAGGCTCCGAAATGTCCTGTTTCCGTGCTGTAGTTGCTATATGGTTATATATGGAGTCTTTATTACGGTAGCTGCATTAGCGACGCAGCGGGAAGTGTGGATAGAGTCCGTGGATTTGGGCCTGTCTGATCTGCTTGATGCAGGCTGACTGAGAACAAAGTGCCATAAATGACTGTTTGCCACTTGCTGGTCAGAGGACAATAAATGGATGCTGGCCTGGAGCAGAGCCAATGAAATCTTTTAAAGGTCAGACACGTGACCTGTAGCCAATGACACTGGAATTCAACAGGTGAATTTTTAAGAAATTAATATAAAACAAACGCTTCTACTGCTGGCGAGTGTAACTCTACGTGAGACCAACTATCGTGGATGTGGAGAACCCCAGGGACCCGTGGAAATTCTGACGCGGCTACGATGAACATGTGGCCAGCAGCAGAAACTCGCTTTCAACTGGTGATATCTTTTCTGTTCTCCGACTGTGCATGGAAGGTCAGGGTGAGTTAGCCGGTGTGAACTCAAGGTATTTAGTGTATAAATTCACGTGCTTGATAAATTAGATAATCAAGGCACTTGTCGGTAAATACGACTCTGATCATTATTACAAGGGAGGACTCTTGTAACACATTGAACTGGAAAGAGTGCAGATGGAGATTTGCGAAAATACTGTCGGGACTCGATGGAGGGGTTACAAAGCGAGGTTAGGAAGGTTGGGGCAATATTCCCTGGAGTGCAGGGGTGGCGTTTCAGATGTATTTAAAGCCACGAGGTGCAGAAACAGTGTGAATACGCAGAGTCATTTGCTATCGTCTTGGAGAATCGAAGACCAGAGCTCGCAGGTCTATGCTGAGAGGAGAAACATGCAAACACATCTAATTGTGGAGCCGATTAATAACCTACTGTTAACCAGATGGTGGTCAGTCCATGGCACAAACTGCCAGAGGTAGTGGTCGAGGTAGATGCATTAGAAACTTGGACACTTGGGGGTATGACACGTGACCCCTTCAGAATGGCGACGCTACTGTGAACTCTGACCTGTCTGTGTTGTGACTCGCAGCTCGCCGGGTGCCGAGGCAATGGGAGGATCCTCGCCGTCATCTTTCCCAATGTTCAGCTTTTTGTCGGTGGAGGTCTGACGGTCTGGGGAAGAAAGTGAGAGAATGAGAGAGAGGGAGAGAAATAGAAGGAGGACAGACCGGTAAATAAAGGGGGAGGGGTGAGAACAGAGACAAGAATATAGAGTGCGGAAAGAGAGGGCTGAGAGGTAGGAATTGAAGGTGAGAGAGAGGTGGAAATGAGGGGAGAGAGCCGAGTAGACAGAGCAGGAGAGCGAGGATGAAAGGGATAAATGGAGTGAGGAGTGAGCGATTGGAGCGATGGGCGAGAAGATGGGAACGAATGGGGGCGAGAAAGGGGAAAGACAGAGAGATGGACGGAGTAAAGGGAGCGAGTTTATGCCTGACGGGGAGTGAGACTGGTGAGAGGGATAGCGAAAGAGAAGGTGAGTGTGCGGATTGGGAGGATAAATTTGGGAGGCAGAGGGTTGCGAGACAAAGGGAGCGAGAGAGAAAGGGAGAGAGGTTAAAGAGAGCATGTTAAGAGAGAGGGGAGAAAGTGAGGAAGAGAGAGGCTTGGTGAATAGAGAGGGCGAGAGGGTGAGGAGGAGGAGGTGTGATCGGAAAATTAGGGGACAGCGAGAGGAGATGAACGGGGACAGAGAATGAGATAGGAGGGAGCGGAAGTGGAGGGACGAAGTGAGGGGAGTGAGGGAAAGAGTGCGCGCGGACAGCGAGAGCTGTAGAGAGTAGGAATGTGAAAGAGAGAGCAGAGAGTGTGGGGAAGGGGAGAGTGGGGAAAGGGAATTAGATAGGTGGGAAATGGCAATAGAGAGAGCAGTAGGCGTAGAAGGGGAGAGATGTGGAAAAGACAGAGAGAAGGTTTGGGAAAGGGGAGGAAGCGTGAGAGGAAGGGTGAGAGAAAGGAAAAAGTGGGCCAGAGAGGAAGAAAAGAGGATGAGAGAGGATTAGCGTGTGAGAGATGGCGGAGAAAAGGGAGGCAGTGGAGAGAAAGGAGAGAGAGGGATGAGACAGTGGGGTTAGAACGGGGAGAGTGATGTACACATTTTACAAAGTTCACGTTCCTCACTGCCCTTGTAACTCTCCTCCCACCTCACCACTCCTCCCAAGGATCTTTCCTGCTCACCGGTCATGCCACAGCACCCCCTGCCCTCGCACCACGTCCCCCCCCACACAGCGTTCCCTCCTCAGCGCCCCGAGTTTAAACCCCTGTCACAGTACTCCCACCACACCACAAATCCAGGTGTTTGTGGGAGGGATCCCTGTATCAGAGAGTGTGTGAAGCTACCTCCTCACCTCCGCATCGCAGACTACCGGGGTCAGACAGAGTGAAACTCCCGCTAAACTCTCACATCTTCACACTCCCGGGGTCAGACACAGTCCTGTTACCCATTCCCTGGATTAGACAGAGAGTGAATCTCCCTCCATCGTCCCATCACACAGTCCAGGGTTCTGACACAGAGTGAATCTCCCTCCACACCGCCCATTACACACTCCGGGGTTCGGACACAGAGTGATGTTCTATCTACATCGTCCCATCACACACTCCCAGGATCAGAAAGAGATTGAGCTCCCTCCGTCTCTGCCCCACTCACTTGTCGATGAAGACCGTGACTCCGGTTTAACGAGCTGCACATTCACGTAAGTCTCGCTGTCGTCCATCCTTTCGAGGATCCTCTGTGTCTCTGAGCTCAGCGAGGGGAAGTAACCGTTGTCAGAGGAAGCCCGTGTTGAGACGGGGATCAGACCGACTCAGACAAACACCAGATGAGCAGCTGATAAATAGAGGAGCCGTGAGCAGAGGGAGGAGGAGCTGGGGAAGACGAAGATTGAGGGTGCGAGAAGAGTTGGTCTGGACCGCTGAGAGTGGGGAGAGGGGTGAGGGGGAGGTCAGGGTTTGGCGGATAGAGAGACGTGGGATACTGGGTCAGAAAGGGGGAGCGCAATAAATAAGGGGATGGCGAGAGGTCGGGAGAGAGAAAGGGTGAATTCCTACAGACAAATTAGGGTACAGCGTGAGAAAACGGGGGGCGAACTAACTGGGGAAAGCAGGAGAAGGAGAAGGAGAAGAGAGAGAGAGAGAGAAACGGACAGGGAATGGCAAAGGTAGAGGGGGCGGAAAGAAAGCGCTGCAGAGAGGGAGGAGAGATGCAGGGAAGGGACGATTGAGGGAGATGAAATTCTGAAAGTTGGAGGGACATAGGAAGAGAGGCAGGGAGAGAGAAAGGAATGGAACAAGGGAAGAGTGAGGCATGATTAGTGAACAGGGAGGGAAAGACGGACGGATATATTGTCACTCATTCAGAGCCTTTTTTGTCAGAGTTTTGCTCCGAATACCCCACCCTAACCCCAACCTCCAGTTGATTCCTGGTTTGAGCGTCAGCGCTCCCATTGCTCTGCTGATCGCCGGGGCTTCAGACCCTCTGTGCTCTGGAAACCACGTTCCCGGGACAACCCGAAACACCCACCAAGTTAGACGAGCCCCCTCCCTCCGAGATGACGTCAAAACAATTTATTGCCATTTTCAGTCTGTGTAGTATAACCATATTACCAGAAACAATTACAACACGGAAACAGGCCATCTCGGCCCTTCTAGTCCGGGCCGAACTTCTTACTCTCACCTAGTCCCACTGACCCACGCACAGCCCATAACCCTCCATTCCTTTCCTGTCCATACCTATCCAATTTTGCTTTAAATGATAATACCGAAACTCCCTCTACCACTTCTACTGGAACCTCATTCCTCACAGCTCCACTCTCTGAGTAAAGAAATTCCCCCTCGTGTTACCCTTAAACTTTTGCCTCCTAACTCTCAAATCATGTCCTCTTGTTTGAAACTCCCCTACTCTCAATGGAAAAGGCCAATCTACGTCAACTCTATCTATCCCCCACATAATTTTAGATACCTCTATGAAATCCCCCCACAGCCTTATACGCTCCAAGGAATAAAGACCTAAATTGTTCCATCGCACACTTATCAGCATTAAACTCCATCTGCCATCGTCCAACCCACTCTTCTAACTGCCCTAAATACCTCTGCAAACTTTGAAAACCTACCTCATTATCCACAACGCAACCTACCATAGCATCATTTGCAGATTTACTAATCCAATTTACCAGCCCATCATCCAGATCATTAATGTATATGACAAGCAACATTGGACCCAGTACAGATCCCTGAGGCACAACACTACTAACTGGCCTCCAACGTGACAAACAGTTATCCACCACTACTCTCAGGCATCTCCCATCCAGTCACTGTTGAATCAATGTTTATACTTCAATATTAATACCTAACGATTGAACTTTCCTAACTAACCTTCCGTGCGGAACCATGTCAAAGACCTTACTGAAGTCCATATAGACAACATCCACTGCTTTACCCTCGTCAACTTTCCTCGTAACCTCTTCAAAAATTCAATAAGATTTGTCAAACATGACCTTCCACGCACAAATCCATGTTGACTGTTCCTAATCAGACCCTGTCTATCCAGATAATTCTATATACCATCTCTAAGAATAACTTTCCATTAATTTACCCACCACTGACGTCAAATGTACAGGCCTATAATTGGTAGGTTTACTCTTAGAAACGTTTTTAAAAAATGTAACCACATGAGCAATACACCAATCCTTCGGCTCAATCCCCGTTTCTAATTACATTTGAAATATTTCTGTCAGAGCCCCTGCTATTTCTACACTAATCTCCCTCAAGGTCCGAGGGAATATCCTGTCAGGATCCGGAGATTTATCCACATTTATATTCCTTAAAAGCACCAGTACTTCCTCCTCTTTAATCGTCATAGTTTCCATAACTTCTCTACTTGTTCCCCTTACATTACACAATTCATTATCCTTCTGCTTAGTGAATACCGAAGAAAAGAAATTGTTCAGAATCTCCCCCATCTCTTTCGGCTCCACTCTGATTCTCTAAGGGACCAATTATATCCCTCACTATCCTTCTGCTATTAATATAAATGTAGAAACCCTCCGGATTTATTTTCACCTTATTTGCCAAAGCAACCTCGTATCTTCTTTTAGCTTTTCTAATTTCTATCTTAAGATTCTTATTATATTCTATATATTTCTCGAGCACCTCATTTACTCCATGCTGCCTATATTTATTGTGGATATCCCTTTTTTTCTAATCAATTTTCCAATATCCATAAAAAACCTTGGCTCTCGCAAACTTTTAACCATTCCTTTCAACCTAACAGGAACATAAAGATTCTCTACACTCAAAATTTCACCTTTAAATGACCACCATTTCTCTATTATATCATTCCCATAAAACAAATTGTACCAAACCTCTCCTTTAAAATCCTTTGGCATCGCCTCAAAGTTAGCCTTTCTCCAATCAAAAATCTCAACCCTGGGTCCAGTCCTATTCGTCTCCATTAATTATATTGAAACTAATTGCATTGCGATTAGTGGACCCGAAGTGCTCACCAACACATACCTCCTTCACCTGACCTATTTCATTCCCTAACAAAAGATCCAACACTGCCGCTTCTGTAGTTGGTACCTCTATGTATTGCTGCAAAAAACTATCAAGCACACATTTTACAAATTACAATCCATCCATTCATTTTACGGTATGGGCTTCCCAGTCCATGTGTGGAAAATTAAAATCTCCCACAATTACGACCCTGTGCTTACTACAAATATCTGCAGTCTCCTTACAAATTTGTTCCTCCAATTCTCGCTCCCCATTAGGTGGTCAATAATACACTCCTATAAGTGTTACTATGCCTTTCCCATTCCTCAATCCCACCCAAGTAGGTTCCTTAGAGGAGCTCTGCAATCTATCCTGCGAGAGCACCGCTGTAATATTTTCTATGACAAGCAACGCAACACCTCGCCGTTGTGTCCCTCCCATTCTATCACTCCCGAATCTACGAAATCCAGGAATATTTAGTTTCCAATCACACCCGTCCTGCAAACATATTTCACTAAAAGCTACAACATCATATTTCCAGGTATGAATCCATGCTCAAAGCTCATCCACCTTACTTTTACTATGTTCCTAGCACTAACATAAATGTATTTAAATTTTCTCCACCTCTTCATCTCTGTTTATCTCTAACAGTACAAAGAACTTTACTGTCTTCTTTTTCTTCCTTCTCCCATACATCTGTTCCTACACTTTGGTACCCCTCCCTCCCATATCTAGTTTAAATCCACTGGAGCCTCTCTAGAAAACCTAACTACAAGAACATTTGGCTCCCTCCTGTTCAGATGTAAACCGTCGCCGGAACAGGTCGCAACTTCCATGGAAAACTGCCCAATTATCTATAAACCTGAAGCCCTGCCTCCTGCACCATGTCTTCAGCCACCAGTTGATCTGCACTATCTTAGTATTTCTAAACCCACCTACACGTGGCACTGGTAGCAATCCTGAGATTGTTATCCTGCAGGTCCTGCACTTTATCTTGGCACGTAGTTCCCTGAACTCACCTTTCAGGACCTCCTCACGCTTCCGACCCAAGTCATTGGTGCCTACATGGACCCCGACGTCTGGTTGCTCACCGTCCCTCTTGAGACTACAAATAAACCTGACATTTAGTCATGGAAGTTTACAGGAAACTAACACACGCTGCGCGGTGTCTGAGGTTTGACTCTCTTCACCCATTGGAACATAAGCTGGGGGTTGTCAGTATTTCAGAGAAGTATTGAAAGCGTGCGGCTACACTGACTGCGCCGGCATGCACAGAAAAATATATACATTGCAGTGACATCAACCCAGCAGTGGGGGTTCAGGAGCTCTCTTTAAAACACTCCATCCCCTTCTGTCTATAACTTCGCTTTCTGCGTCCCTCACTCTCCCCTCATTATCTCCCTATTTCTTTCCCATCAATGCCTCTAATCGGCTTCAATTTCGCTCCTCTCTCCAGCTCTCTCCTTTTTCCTCCACTCCCATCTCTCTCCTCTGCCTTTCTATCAAACTGCCTCCTTACTAAGCCTTCTCTTTTTGTCTCCCCATCCTCTCGACCCCACTTTGCCTCTTCCCGCTCACTCGCGCTCACCGGGAACGTTCACCGGACTGAAATGTGACCGGGCCAATTGTACCGTTCCCAGGAAAGGCGCCGCTCACTGGGCAGTGGGGATTAGTTACATCCTCCACAGTAATTAAGGGGAGAGGTGAAAGGAATTGGGGCTTTGGAAATGGAGGCGGGGGCGAGTTGCTAAGGGGGCAGGGCTGCGGAAAGCGTTGTTATCAAGGGTGTGTGTGTGTGTGTGTGTGTGTGTGTGTGTGTGTGTGTGTGTGTGTGTGTGTGTGTGTGTGTGTGTGTGTGTGTGTGTGTGTGTGTGTGAGTGACTCGCGGGGTCAGACACATAGTGAATCTTCCTCCACACCGCCCCATCGCACACTCCCGAGGTCAGACACAGTTTGACGATCACTCGACACGGTCCCATCACACACTCCCAGTTTCAGACACAGAGTGAACCTGCCGCATCACAGTCCGATAACACAGTAACGGATTCAGAAACATCGCGAATCTCCCTCATCATTCCCTCTCACCAATCACCAGTACTTCAACGTTCCTGTAGTCTCCAACAGTGTGTCTGTGTTAAAGATAATGAGTGTGTGTGAGACCAGAGGTAGAACAGAGTTGGGAGTAGGAGGAGAATGCGTGCTGTGGATGGGTGGTGAGTTTGCAGTCACTGGGAGGAAATGGTGTGAAACCACACGACCGGCCTGTACACGCAGAGACGCAGAGAAGCTGAGAACCAAGAGATCGATATCCGGTTGAAGAGAGCAGAAATAACACCAACAGTGTGGAGGGTGCTTCAACATGTGTCTAACCCCGGGAGTGTGTGATGGGTCGGTGTGGAGAGAGCTTGTGAGGTCTCCATCTGTCTGTCAGATTCTCTCTCTGAGGGTTTTGAGAGAACTCCTTAACTCAGTCTTCTGGGCTGATGTCACTGCCATGTTTATTTTTTGCTGTCTGTATGACGGCCCAGTCATTGTAACCGCACGCTTTCAATACTTCTCTGAAATACTAAGAACCCCCAGCTTATGGTCCAATAGGTGAAGAGAGTCAAACCTCAAACACCGCTCAGCGTATTTCCTGTGATCTTCAATATCTAAATGTCAGGTATCTTTGAAAAGTGCTGCAGTATAAAAAGTCAACTTGTTGCTCTGACACTTTCTCGATGGGAGGGGGCTCGGTTACCTCGGTGGGTGTTGCGGGTCTATCCTATGGCCGTGGGTTCAAGTGCACAGATGGTCTGAATCAACTGGAGTTTGGGATAGGGAATGGGGGAGGGGGGTTGGTTGCAAATCTCTCGGACAATTAAGGCTCTGCATGAGTGACAATATATCCGTCCGTCTTCCCATCCCTGTACACTCGTCATCCCTCACTCTTCTCCTTCTTCCATTACTTTCTCTCTCCAATCTTCTCTTCCTATGTCCTTCCAACTTCCATATTCCATTTCCCTCAGACGTCCCCACCCTGCGTTCCCCTCTCTCTCTCCCTTAGCCCTCCCTCTCCGTTTCTATCTCTCTCTCCTTCTCCTGCTTTCCTCCATTAGCTCGCTCTCTCTTTTCTCACTCTCTCCCCTAATTTCTCTCCAAGAATCTACCCTCTCTATTTCTACCCTTCTCTCCGCATTCTCAACCGACTTCTCGCCCTCCCCTTCTTTCATTCTGGTCCCACTTTATGACCCAGAATCCCACGCCTCTCTTTACGCCAAACCCTGACCTCCCCCTCACTCTCCCGTCCCTCTGTGTCTCCCCACTCGCACTTCCCCCCGCCGCTCTCATCTCTCCAGACCACCCCTTCTCGCACACGCAATCTCAATCCTGCCCGGCACTTCCGCCCCCTGCTCTCGGCTCCTCTGTTGGTCAGCTGCTCATCCGGTGTTTGTTTGTGTCGCTCTGAGCCCCTTGTCAAAACGCTCTTCCTCTGACAACAGTTTCTTCCCCTCGCTGAGCTCAGAGACGCAGAGGATCCTCGACGGGATGGACGACAGCGCGGCTTACATGAATCTGCCACTCGAAAAACAGGACTCATCGTCTCCATCGGGAGGTGAGTGGGGCAGAGACGGATGGAGGGAGTTTGAATTTCTTTCTAACTCGGAAATTGTTAATGGGACGGTGTTGAGGGAGGTTCACTCAGTGTCTGACCACGCTATTGTGTGATGGTACGGTTTGGAGGGAGATTCACTGTGTCTGACCTTAGGAGTGTGTGATGGGGCGGTGTAGATGGAGCTTCAGTCTGTGTCTGACCGCGGGACAGTGTACTGCGACGGAGTGGAGGGAGCTTCACTCTGTGTCTCACACCGGCAGTGTGTGATGTGACGGTGTGGAGGGACATTCACTCTCTGTCTGACCACGTGAGTGTGTGATGGGACGGTGTGGAGATTGATTCACTCTGTGTCTGACTCCGAGAGTGTCTCATTGAAAGATAGAAACATAGAAACATCGAACGCCTCCACCACCGTTACCGTCAGTCCATTCCACCCACTCACCACTCTCTGCTTAAAAACACATACCCCAGATATCTACTGTGTAACCACTCCCCATCGCCTTAAACCTGTGTCCTCTTGTGGCAACCTTTTCAGCCCTGGGGGGGGGGGGGAACAAGAAACAAAACCTCTGACTGTGCACACGATCTTATCTTCTCATTACCTTGTAGACCTCTATCGGGTCACCTCTCATCTTCCTACACTCCCAAGTAGAAGAGGCCTAGTTCAATCAACCTATTCTCACAAGGCATGCTCCCCAATCCAGGCAACATCCTTGTAAGTGTCCTCTGCACCATTTCTATGGATTCCACATCCTTCCTGTCGTACGTCCACCTGAAATGAACACAGTACTCCAAATGGGGTTTGACCGGGTTCCTATATAGCTGCAACATTTCCCCTCGGTTCCTTAATGCAATTCCACGATTGATGAAGGCCAATACACCATACGCCTTTTTTAACCACAGAGACAACTTTCGCAGCTCTTTTGAGCATCCTATGGATTCAGACCCCAATATTACTCTGATTCTCCACAGCGCCAAGAGTCTTAACATTAATATTACATTCTGCCATCATATTTGACCTACCAAAATGAACCAGCTCACACGTACCTGGGCTGAACTACATCTGCCAGTCTTCTGCCCAGTGTTGCATCCTATCAATGTCCCGCGGTTACCTACGACAGCTCTGCATACCATCGACAACATCTCCAAGCTTTTTGTCAACAGCAAAATTACAAACCCGGCCCTCCACTTCATCATCCAGGTAAGTTATAAACATCATAAAGAGTATGGGTCCCAAAGCAGATCCTTGAGGCACTCCACTGGTGACCGACCCAAATGCAGAAGATGACCCTTCGATAACCACTCCTTCCTTCTTTGGACAAGGCAGTTCTGGATCCACAAAACACGGTCACATTGGACACCATGCCTCCTTACTTTCACAATAAGTCTTGCATGGGTTACCTTATCAAATACCTTGCTTAAATCCGTTAAAATCCATCTACTGCTCTTCCTTCATCAAAGTGTTTAGTCGCATCCTCAAAAAGTCACATCCTCCTGGGAATGTGTGCATGGAGTTTCACTCTGTGTCTCAACGCGGGACTGTGTAATGGAACAGAGTGGAGGGATCGTCACTCTGTTTCTGTTCAGGGGCGTGTGTGATGGGACCGTGCGGAGGAAGCGTAACTTTCTGTCTGATCCGGCGAGCGTGTGATGGGACGGTGTCGAGGGGTCTTCACTCTGTGTCTGACGCCGGGAGTGTGTGAGGGGACGGTGTGTTTGGGAGCTTCACTCTGTGTCTGACGACGGGAGTGTGTGATGGGACGGTGTGGAGGGAGATTCACTCTGTCTGACCCCTCGAGTTTGTGATGAGTCGGTGCGCAGGGAACCTTACCCTGTTTCTGGCCCCGGGAGTGTGTGATGGAACGGCATGGAGGGAGATTCACTCTGTGTCTGACCCCGGGAGGGTGTGATGGGACGGTATGGAGGGAGATTCACTCTGTGTCTGACCCCGGGAGTGTGTGATGGGTCGGTGTGCATGGAGTTTCACTCTGTGTCTCACCGCGGGTCTGTGTAATGGAACGGAGTGGAGGGATCGTCACTCTGTTTCTGTTCAGGGGCGTGTGTGATGGGACCGTGCGGAGGAAACATAACTTTCTGTCTGATCCGGGGAGTGTGTGATGGGACGGTGTCGAGGGAGCTTCACTCTGTGTCTGACGCCGGGAGTGTGTGTGGGGACGGTGCGGAGGGAGATTCACTCTGTGTCTGAACCCGTGAGTGTGTGATGGGACGGTGTGGAGGGAGATTCACTCTGTCTGACCCCGCGAGTTTGTGATGGGTCGGTGTGGAGGGAGATTCACTCTGAGTCTGACGCCAGGAGAGTGTGATGGGGCGGTGTGCAGGGAACATCACCCTGTTTCTGGCCCAGGGAGTGTGTGATGGGACGGTGTGGAGGGAGATTCGATCTGTGTCTGACCGAGGGAGTGTGTGATGGGACGGTGTGGAGGGAGATTCACTCTGCGTCTGACACCGGGAGTGTGTGATGGGACGGTATGGAGGGAGATTCACTCTGTGTCTGACCCCGGGAGTGTGTGATGGGACGGTGTGGAGGGAGAATCACTCTGAGTCTGACCACGGGAGTGTGTGATGGGACGGTATGGATTGAGATTCACTCTGTGTCTGACCCCGGGAGTGTGTGATGGGATGGTGTGGAGGGAAATTCACTCTGTTTCCGACCCAGGGGGTATGGGATGCGAGAGTGTGGAGCGAGATTCTCTCTGATTCTGACCCAGTGAGTGTGCAATGGGACAGTATGGAGGGAGCTTGACTCTGGTGTTGATATATCATTTTCTGTGCATCTGACACACAGCTTCTCCTCGTGAATTTAAATCAGAGTTAGGATAATGTTACCTTCTCTGGAAAATCGGACATAGGATCCGTGACTCTCTCTCTCTGCTCAAAGTCCATTACATCCGCCGGTAGACCGACACAGAATGCAGATCCGTTCACACCGGCCCATCACACATTCCTGGCGTCAGTTGTAAAGTGAAGATCCATTCTGCACCGTCTAATCAAATAACCCTGATATCAGACATACAGAGAATTTCCGAATGCACTCTCCCAAAACACAATCAAGGGATCAGACAAGAGTCAAGATCCGAAGATACAATCGGAGCACATACAAACTGCTTTAGAGACAGAATAAAGTTGTTTCCGTATCGGTCCATCAAATAATCCTGGGGATAGACTCAAAGTGTAGATCTTTCCATACCGTCCCATCACACACTGCCGGGATCAGAGACAGAGTGAAGCCCCCTCCACACCGACCCATCACACACTCCCGGGGTCAGACACAGAGTGAATCTTCTCCACACCGTCCCAACACACAGTCACAGGGTCGCACTCAGAGTGAATCTCCGTCAGCACTGTTCCAGCACACACTCCGGGGTCAGACACAAAGTGAATCTCCTTCCGCACTGTCCCGTCACACATTCCCAGTGTCAGACACAGAGTGAATCTGCCGCATCACAGTCCGAATACACAGTAACGGATTCAGAAAGAGAGCGAATCTCCGTCTTCACTCCCTCTCTCCCTCTCACCAATCAGCAGCACTTCAACGTTCCTGTAGTCTCCAACAGTGTGTCTGTCTCAGAGATAATAAATGGGTGTGAGACCAGAGATAGAACAGAGTTGGGAGTAGGAGGAGAATGCGTGCTGTGGATGGGTGGTGAGTTTGCAGTCACTGGGAGGAAATGGTGTGAAACCACACGACCGGCCTGTACAAACAGAGACGCAGAGAAGCTGAGAACCAAGAGATCGATATCCGGTTGAAGAGAGCAGAAATAACACCAACAGTGTGGAGGGTGCTTCAACATGTGTCTAACCCCGGGAGTGTGTGATGGGTCGGTGTGGAGAGAGCTTGTGAGGTCTCCACCTGTCTGTCATTTTCTCTCTCTGAGGGTTTTGAGATAACTCGTTAACTCAGTCTGCTGGGCTGATGTCACTGCCATGTTTATTTTTTGCTGTCTGTATGACGGCCCAGTCATTGTAACCGCACGCTTTCAATACTTCTCTGAAATACTAAGAACCCCCAGCTTATGGTCCAATAGGTGAAGAAAGTCAAACCTCAAACACCGCTCGGCGTATTTCCTGTGATCTTCAATATCTAAATGTCAGGTATCTTTGAAAAGTGCTGCAGTATAAAAAGTCAACTTGTTGCTCTGACATTTTCTCGATGGGAGGGGGCTCGGTTACTTCGGTGGGTGTTGCGGGTCTATCCTATGGCCGTGGGTTCAAGTGCACAGATGGTCTGAATCAACTGGAGTTTGGGATAGGGAATGGGGGAGGGGGGTTGGTTGCAAATCTCTCGGACAATAAAGGCTCTGCATGAGTGACAATATATCCGTCCGTCTTCCCATCCCTGTACACACGTCATCCCTCACTCTTCCCCCTCTTCCATTACTTTCTCTCTCCAATCTTCTCTTCCTATGTCCTTCCAACTTCCATATTCCATTTCCCTCAGACGTCCACACCCTGCGTTCCCCTCTCTCTCTCCCTTAGCCCTCCCTCTCCGTTTCTATCTCTCTCTCTTTCTCCTGCTTTCCTCCATTAGCTCGCTTTCTCTTTTCTCACTCTCTCCCCTAATTTCTCTACAAGAATCTACCCTTTCTATTTCTACCCCTCTCTCCGCATTCTCAACCCACTTCTCGCCCTCCCCTTCTTTCATTCTGGTCCCACTTTATGACCCAGAATCCCACGACTCTCTTTACGCCAAACCCTGACCTCCCCCTCTCTCTCCCGTCCCTCTGTGTCTCCCCACTCGCACTTCCCCCCGCCGCTCTCATCTCTCCAGACCACCCCTTCTCGCACACGCAATCTCAATCCTGCCCGGCACTTCCGCCCCCTGCTCTCGGCTCCTCTGTTGGTCAGCTGCTCATCCGGTGTTTGTTTGTGTCGCTCTGAGCCCCTTGTCAAAACGCTCTTCCTCTGACAACAGTTTCTTCTCCTCGCTGAGCTCAGAGACGCAGAGGATCCTTGACGGGATGGACGACAGCGCGGCTTACATGAATGTGCCACTCGAAAAACAGGACTCATCGTCTCCAACGGGAGGTGAGTGGGGCAGAGACGGATGGAGGGAGTTTGAATTTCTTTCTAACTCGGAAATTGTTAATGGGACGGTGTTGAGGGAGCTTCACTCTGTGTCTCACACCGGCAGTGTGTGATGTGACGGTGTGGAGGGAGATTCACTCTCTGTCTGACACCGGGAGTGTGTGATGGGACGGTGTGGAGATTGATTCACTCTGTGTCTGACTCCGAGAGTGTCTCATTGAAAGATAGAAACATAGAAACATCGAAAACCTTCACCTCAATATCGGTCCTTCGGTCCACAACGTTGTGCGAAGTACGTCCTTATATTAGTAATTACTAGGCCCACCTACTATTTCACTCAGCTCCATGTACCTATCTAAAAACCGTTTAAAAGACACTACTTTATCCGCCTCCACCACCGTTACCGTCAGTCCATTTCACCCACTCACCACTCTCTGCTTAAAAACACTTACCCCAGATATCTACTGTGTAACCACTCCCCATCGCCTTAAACCTGTGTCCTCTTGTGGCAACCATTTCAGCCCTGGAGGGGGGGAGAACATAAAACAAAACCTCTGACTGTGCACATGATCTTATCTTCTCATTACCTTGTAGACCTCTATCGGGTCACCTCTCATCTTCCTACACTCCAAGTAGAAGAGGCCTAGTTCAATCAACCTATTCTCATAGGCATGCTCCCCAATCCAGGCAACATCCTTGTAAGTGTCCTCTGCACCATTTCTATGGATTCCACATCCTTCCTGTCGTACGTCCACCTGAAATGAACACAGTACTCCAAATGGGGTCTGACCTGTGTCCTATATAGCTGCAACATTTCCCCTCGGTTCGTTAATGCAATTCCACGATTGATGAAGGCCAATGCACCATACGCCTTTTTAACCAAAGAGACAACTTTCGCAGTTCCTTTGAGCATCCTATGGATTCAGTCCCCAATATTACTCTGATTCTCCACAGCGCCAAGAGTCTTAACATTAATATTACATTCTGCCATCATATTTGACCTACCAAAATGAACCAGCACACACGTACCTGGGCTGAATTACATCTGCCAGTCTTCTGCCCAGTGTTGCATCCTATCAATGTCCCGCGGTTATCCACGACAGCCCTTCATACCATCCACAACATCTCCAAGCTCTTTGTCAACAGCAAACTTACAAACCCACCCCTCCACTTCTTCATACAGGTAAGTTATAAACATCATAAAGATTATGGGTCCCAAAGCAGATCCTTGAGACACTCCACTGGTGACCGACCCAAATGCAGAAGATGACCCTTCGATAACCACTCCTTCCTTCTTTGGGCAAGCCAGTTCTGGATCCACAAAACACGTTCACATTGGACACCATGCCTCCTTACATTCACAATAAGTCTTGCATGGGTTACCTTATCAAATACCTTGCTTAAATCCGTTAAAATCCATCTACAGCTCTTCCTTCATCAAAGTGTTTAGTCGCATCCTCAAAAAGTCACATCCTCCTGGGACGGTGTGCATGGAGTTTCACTCTGTGTCTCACCGCGGGACTGTGTAATGGAACGGAGTGGAGGGATCGTCACTCTGTTTCTGTTCAGGGGCGTGTGTGATGGGACCGTGCGGAGGAAGCATAACTTTCTGTCTGATCCGGGGAGTGTGTGATGGGACGGTGTCGAGGGAGCATCACCCTGTTTCTGGCCCCGGGAGTATGTGATGGGTCGGTGTGGAGGGAGATTCACTCTGTGTCTGACCCCGCGAGTGTGTGATGGGTCGGTGTGGAGGGAGAGGCAATCTGTGTCTGACCCCGCGAGTGTGTGATGGGTCGGTGCGGAGGGAGATTCACTCTGTGTCTGACCCCATGGGTGGAGATGGATCGGTGAGGAGTGAGATTCACTCTGTGTCTGACCCCCGGTGGGTGTGATGGGACGGTGTGGAGGGGGATGCACTCTGTGTCTGACCCCGGGAGTGTGTGATGGGCCGGTGTGGAGGGAGATTCACTCTGTGTCTGACCCCGGGAGTGTGTGATGGGTCGGTGTGGAGGGAGATTCACTCTGTGTCTGACCCCGGGAGTGTGTGATGGGTCGGTGTGGAGGGAGATTCACTCTGTGTCTGACCCCGGGAGTGTGTGATGGGTCGGTGTGGAGGGAGAGGCAATCTGTGTCTGACCCCGCGAGTGTGTGATGGGTCGGTGCGGAGGGAGATTCACTCTGTGTCTGACCCCATGGGTGGAGATGGATCGGTGAGGAGTGAGATTCACTCTGTGTCTGACCCCCGGTGGGTGTGATGGGACGGTGTGGAGGGGGATGCACTCTGTGTCTGACCCCGGGAGTGTGTGATGGGCCGGTGTGGAGGGAGATTCACTCTGTGTCTGACCCCGGGAGTGTGTGATGGGTCGGTGTGGAGGGAGATTCACTCTGTGTCTGACCCCGGGAGTGTGTGATGGGTCGGTGTGGAGGGAGATTCACTCTGTGTCTGACCCCGGGAGTGTGTGATGGGTCGGTGTGGAGGGAGATTCACACTGTGTCTGACCCAGGTAGTGTGTGATGGGTCGGTGTGGAGGGAGATTCACTCTGTGTCTGACCCCGGGAGTGTGTGATGGGACGGTGTTGAGGGAGATTCACTCTGTGTCCGACCCAGGGGATATGGGATGCGAGAGTGTGGTGCGAGATTCTCTCTGTTTCTGACCCAGGGAGTGTGCGATGGGACAGTATGGAGGGAGCTTGACTTGGTGTTGATATATCTTTTTCTGTGCATCTGACACACAGCTCCTCCTCGTGAATTTAAATCAGAGTTAGGATAATGTTGCCTTCTCTGGAAAATCGGACAAAGGATCCGTGACTCTCTCTCTCTGCACAAAGTCCATTACATCCGCCGGTAGACCGACACAGAATGCAGATCCGTTCACACCGGCCCATCACACATTCCTGGCGTCAGTTGTAAAGTGAAGATCCATTCTGCACCGTCTAATCAAATAATCCTGAGATCAGACATACAGAGAATTTCCGCACACACTCTCCCAAAACACAATCAAGGGATCAGACAAGAGTCAAGATCCGAAGATACAATCGGAACACATACAAACTGCTTTAGAGACAGAATAAAGTTGTTTCCGTATCGGTCCATCAAATAATCCTGGGGATAGACTCAAAGTGTAGATCTTTCCATACCGTCCCATCACACACTGCCGGGATCAGAGACAGAGTGAAGCCCCCTCCACACCGACCCATCACACACTCCCGGGGTCAGACACAGAGTGAATCTTCTCCACACCGTCCCAACACACAGTCACAGGGTCGCACTCAGAGTGAATCTCCGTCAGCACTGTTCCATCACACACTCCGGGGTCAGACACAAAGTGAATCTCCTTCCGCACTGTCCCGTCACACATTCCCAGTGTCAGACACAGAGTGAATCTGCCGCATCACAGTCCGAATACACAGTAACGGATTCAGAAAGAGAGCGAATCTCCGTCTTCACTCCCTCTCTCCCTCTCACCAATCAGCAGCACTTCAACGTTCCTGTAGTCTCCAACAGTGTGTCTGTCTCAGAGATAATAAATGGGTGTGAGACCAGAGATAGAACAGAGTTGGGAGTAGGAGGAGAATGCGTGCTGTGGATGGGTGGTGAGTTTGCAGTCACTGGGAGGAAATGGTGTGAAACCACACGACCGGCCTGTACACACAGAGACGCAGAGAAGCTGAGAACCAAGAGGTCGATATCCGGTTGAAGAGAGCAGAAATAACACCAACAGTGTGGAGGGTGCTTCAACATGTGTCTAACCCCGGGAGTGTGTGATGGGTCGGTGTGGAGAGAGCTTGTGAGGTCTCCACCTGTCTGTCAGTTTCTCTCTCTGAGGGTTTTGAGATAACTCCTTAACTCAGTCTGCTGGGCTGATGTCACTACCATTTTTATTTTTTGCTGTCTGTATGACAGCCCAGTCATTGTAACCGCCCGCTTTCAATACTTCTCTGAAATACTAAGAACCCCCAGCTTATGGTCCAATAGGTGAAGAGAGTCAAACCTCAAACACCGCTCAGCGTATTTCCTGTGATCTTCAATATCTAAATGTCAGGTATCTTTGAAAAGTGCTGCAGTATAAAAAGTCAACTTGTTGCTCTGACATTTTCTCGATGGGAGGGGGCTCGGTTACTTCGGTGGGTGTTGCGGGTCTATCCTATGGCCGTGGGTTCAAGTGCACAGATGGTCTGAATCAACTGGAGTTTGGGATAGGGAATGGGGGAGGGGGGTTGGTTGCAAATCTCTCGGACAATAAAGGCTCTGCATGAGTGACAATATATCCGTCCGTCTTCCCATCCCTGTACACTCGTCATCCCTCACTCTTCCCCCTCTTCCATTACTTTCTCTCTCCAATCTTCTCTTCCTATGTCCTTCCAACTTCCATATTCCATTTCCCTCAGACGTCCCCACCCTGCGTTCCCCTCTCTCTCTCCCTTAGCCCTCCCTCTCCGTTTCTATCTCTCTCTCTTTCTCCTGCTTTCCTCCAATAGCTCGCTCTCTCTTTTCTCACACTCTCCCCTAATTTCTCTACAAGAATAAACCCTCTCTATTTCTACCCCTCTCTCCGCATTCTCAACCCAAATCTCGCCCTCCCCTTCTTTCATTCTGGTCCCACTTTATGACCCAGAATCCCACGCCTCTCTTTACGCCAAACCCTGACCTCCCCCTCACTCTCCCGTCCCTCTGTGTCTCCCCACTCGCACTTCCCCCCGCCGCTCTCATCTCTCCAGACAACCCCTTCTCGCACACGCAATCTCAATCCTGCCCGGCACTTCCACCCCCTGCTCTCGGCTCCTCTGTTGGTCAGCTGCACATCCGGTGTTTGTTTGTGTCGCTCTGAGCCCCTTGTCAAAACGCTCTTCCTCTGACAACAGTTTCTTCCCCTCGCTGAGCTCAGAGACGCAGAGGATCCTTGACGGGATGGACGACAGCGCGGCTTACATGAATGTGCCACTCGAAAAACAGGACTCATCGTCTCCAACGGGAGGTGAGTGGGGCAGAGACGGATGGAGGGAGTTTGAATTTCTTTCTAACTCGGAAATTGTTAATGGGACGGTGTTGTGGGAGCTTCACTCAGTGTCTGACCACGCTATTGTGTGATGGTACGGTTTGGAGGGAGATACACTGTGTCTGACCTTAGGAGTGTGTGATGGGGCGGTGTAGATGGAGCTTCAGTCTGTGTCTGACCGCGGGACAGTGTACTGCGACGGAGTGGAGGGAGCTTCACTCTGTGTCTCACACCGGCAGTGTGTGATGTGACGGTGTGGAGGGAGATTCACTCTCTGTCTGACACCGGGAGTGTGTGATGGGACGGTGTGGAGATTGATTCACTCTGTGTCTGACTCCGAGAGTGTCTCATTGAAAGATAGAAACATAGAAACATCGAAAACCTTCACCTCAATATCGGTCCTTCGGTCCACAACGTTGTGCGAAGTACGTCCTTATATTACTAATTACTAGGCCCACCTACTATTTCACTCAGCTCCATGTACCTATCTAAAAACCGTTTAAAAGACATTACTTTATCCGCCTCCACCACCGTTACCGTCAGTCCATTCCACCCACTCACCACTCTCTGCTTAAAAACACTTACCCCAGATATCTACTGTGTAACCATTCCCCATCGCCTTAAACCTGTGTCCTCTTGTGGCAACGATTTCAGCCCTGGGTGGGGAGGGGGGGAACAAGAAACAAAACCTCTGACTGCGCACACGATCTTATCTTCTCATTACCTTGTAGACCTCTATCGGGTCACCTCTCATCTTCCTACACTCCCAAGTAGAAGAGGCCTAGTTCAATCAACCTATTCTCATAAGGCATGCTCCCCAATCCAGGCAACATCCTTGTAAGTGTCCTCTGCACCATTTCTATGGATTCCACATCCTTCCTGTCGTACGTCCACCTGAAATGAACACAATACTCCAAATGGGGTCTGACCGGGTTCCTATATAGCTGCAACATTTCCCCTCGGTTCCTTAATGCAATTCCACGACTGATGAAGGCAAATACACCATACGCCTTTTTAACCACAGAGACAACTTTCGCAGCTCCTTTGAGCATCCTATGGATTCAGACCCCAATATTACTCTGATTCTCCACAGCGCCAAGAGTCTTAACATTAATATTACATTCTGCCATCATATTTGACCTACCAAAATGAACCAGCTCACACGTACCTGGGCTGAACTACATCTGCCAGTCTTCTGCCCAGTGTTGCATCCTATCAATGTCCAGTGGTTACCTACGACAGCTCTCCATACCATCCACAACATCTCCAAGCTTTTTGTCAGCAGCAAAATTACAAACCCGGCTCTCCACTTCTTCATCCAGGTAAGTTATAAACATCATAAAGAGTATGGGTCCCAAAGCAGATCCTTGAGGCACTCCACTGGTGACCGACCCAAATGCAGAAGATGACCCTTCGATAACCACTCCTTCCTTCTTTGGGCAAGCCTGTTCTGGATCCACAAAACACGGTCACATTGGACACCATGCCTCCTTACTTTCACAATAAGTCTTGCATGGGTTACCTTATCAAATACCTTGCTTAAACCCGTTAAAATCCATCTACTGCTCTTCCTTCATCAAAGTGTCGCATCCTCCTGGGAATGTGTGCATGGAGTTTCACTCTGTGTCTCAACGCGGGACTGTGTAATGGAACAGAGTGGAGGGAGCGTCACTCTGTTTCTGTTCAGGGGCGTGTGTGATGGGACCGTGCGGAGGAAGCATAACTTTCTGTCTGATCCGGCGAGTGTGTGATGGGACCGTGTCGAGGGAGCATCACTCTGTGTCTGACGCCGGGAGAGTGTGAGGGGACGGTGTGGTGGGAGCTTCACTGTGTGTCTGACGACGGGAGTATGTGATGGGACGGTGTGAGGGAGCTTCACTCTGTGTCTGACGACGGGAGTGTGTGATGGGACGGTGTGAGGGAGATTCACTCTGTGTCTGACGCCAGGAGAGTGTGATGGGTCGGTGCGCAGGGAACATCACCCTGTTTCTGGCCCCGGGAGTGTGTGATGGGACGGCATGGAGGGATATTCACTCTGTGTCTGACCCCGGGAGGGTATGATGGGACGGTGTGGAGGGAGATTCACTCTGTGTCTGACCCCGGGAGTGTGTGATGGGACGGTATGGAGGGAGATTCACTCTGTGTCTCACCGCGGGACTGTGTAATGGAACGGAGTGGAGGGATCGTCACTCTGTTTCTGTTCAGGGGCGTGTGTGATGGGACCGTGCGGAGGAAACATAACTTTCTGTCTGATCCGGGGAGTGTGTGATGGGACGGTGTCGAGGGAGCTTCACTCTGTGTCTGACGCCGGGAGTGTGTGTGGGGACGGTGCGGAGGGAGATTCAATCTGTGTCTGACCCCGGGAGTGTGTGATGGGACGGTGTGGAGGGAGATTCACTCTGTGTCTGACCCCGCGAGTGTGTGATGGTTCGGTGTGGAGGGAGATTCACTCTGTGTCTGACGCCAGTAGAGTGTGATGGGGCGGTGTGCAGGGAACATCACCCTGTTTCTGGCCCAGGGAGTGTGTGATGGGACGGTGTGGTGGGAGATTCACTCTGCGTCTGACACCGGGAGTGAGTGATGGGACGGTATGTAGGGAGATTCACTCTGTGTCTGACCCCGGGAGTGTGTGATGGGACGGTGTGGAGGGAGATTCACTCTGTGTCTGACCCCGGGAGTGTGTGATGGGACGGTATGGAGGGAGATTCACTCTGTGTCTGACCCCGGGAGTGTGTGATGGGATGGTGTGGAGGGAAATTCACTCTGTGTCCGACCCAGGGTGTATGGTATACGAGAGTGTGGTGCGAGATTCTCTCTGTTTCTGACCCAGGGAGTGTGCGATGGGACAGTATGGAGGGAGCTTGACTCTGGTGTTGATATATCTTTTTCTGTGCATCTGACACACAGCTCCTCCTCGTGAATTTAAATCAGAGTTAGGACAATGTTGCCTTCTCTGGAAAATCGGACATAGGATCCGTGACTCTCTCTCTCTCTGCTCAAAGTCCATTACATCCGCCGGTAGACCGACACAGAATGTAGATCTGTTCACAGCGGCCCATCACACATTCCTGGCGTCAGTTGTAAAGTGAAGATCCATTCTGCACCGTCTAATCAAATAATCCTAATATCAGACATACAGAGAATTTCCGAACGCACTCTCCCAAAACACAATCCAGGGATCAGACAAGAGTCAAGATCCCAAGATACAATCGGAGCACATACAAACTGCTTTAGAGACAGAATAAAGTTGTTTCCGTATCGGTCCATCAAATAATCCTGGGGATAGACTCAAAGTGTAGATCTTTCCATACCGTCCCATCACACACTGCCGGGATCAGAGACAGAGTGAAGCCCCCTCCACACCGTCCCATTACACACTCCGGGGTCAGACACAAAGTGAATCTCCTTCCGCACTGTCCCATCACACATTCCCAGTGTCAGACACAGAGTGAATCTGCCGCATCACAGTCCGAATACACAGTAACGGATTCAGAAAGAGAGCGAATCTCGGTCTTCACTCCCTCTCTCCCTCTCACCAATCAGCAGCACTTCAACGTTCCTGTAGTCTCCAACAGTGTGTCTGTCTCAGAGATAATAAATAGTGTGAGACCAGAGATAGAACAGAGTTGGGAGTAGGAGGAGAATGCGTGCTGTGGATGGGTGGTGAGTTTGCAGTCACTGGGAGGAAATGGTGTGAAACCACACGACCGGCCTGTACACACAGAGACGTAGAGAAACTGAGAACCAAGAGATCGATATCCGGTTGAAGAGAGCAGAAATAACACCAACAGTGTGGAGGGTGCTTCAACATGTGTGTAACCCCGGGAGTGTGTGATGGGTCGGTGTGGAGAGAGCTTGTGAGGTCTCCATCTGTCTGTCAGTTTCTCTCTCTGAGGGTTTTGAGATAACTCCTTAACTCAGTCTGCTGGGCTGATGTCACTGCCATTTTTATTTTTTGCTGTCTGTATGACCGCCCAGTCAGTGTAACCGCACGCTTTCAATTCTTCTCTGAATTACTGACAACTCCCAGCTTATGGTCCAATAGGTGAAGAGAGTCAAACCTCAAACACCGCTCAGCGTATTTCCTGTGATCTTCAATATCTAAATATCAGGTATCTTTGAAAAGTGCTGCAGTATAAAAAGTCAACTTGTTGCTCTGACATTTCCTCGATGGGAGGGGGCTCGGTTACTTCGGTGGGTGTTGCGGGTCTATCCTATGGCCGTGGGTTCAAGTGCACAGATGGTCTGAATCAACTGGAGTTTGGGATAGGGAATGGGGGAGGGGGGTTGGTTGCAAATCTCTCGGACAATAAAGGCTCTGCATGAGTGACAATATATCCGTCCGTCTTCCCATCCCTGTACACTCGTCATCCCTCACTCTTCCCCCTCTTCCATTACTTTCTCTCTCCAATCTTCTCTTCCTATGTCCTTCCAACTTCCATATTCCATTTCCCTCAGACGTCCCCACCCTGCGTTCCCCTCCCTCTCTCCCTTAGCCCTCCCTCTCCGTTTCTATCTCTCTCTCTTTCTCCTGCTTTCCTCCATTAGCTCGCTCTCTCTTTTCTCACTCTCTCCCCTAATTTCTCTCCAAGAATCTACCCTCTCTATTTCTACCCCTCTCTCCGCATTCTCAACCCACTTCTCGCCCTCCCCTTCTTTCATTCTGGTCCCACTTTATGACCCAGAATCCCACGCCTCTCTTTACGCCAAACCCTGACCTCCCCCTCACTCTCCCCTCCCTCTGTGTCTCCCCACTCGCACTTCCCCCCGCCGCTCTCATCTCTCCAGACCACCCCTTCTCACACACGCAATCTCAATCCTGCCCGGCACTTCCGCCCCCTGCTCTCGGCTCCTCTGTTGGTCAGCTGCTCATCCGGTGTTTGTTTGTGTCGCTCTGAGCCCCTTGTCAAAACGCTCTTCCTCTGACAACAGTTTCTTCCCCTCGCTGAGCTCAGAGACGCAGAGGATCCTCGACGGGATGGACGACAGCGCGGCTTACATGAATGTGCCACTCGAAAAACAGGACTCATCGTCTCCAACGGGAGGTGAGTGGGGCAGAGACCGATGGAGGGAGTTTGAATTTCTTTCTAACTCGGAAATTGGTTAAGGGACGGTGTTGAGGGAGCTTCACTCAGTGTCTGACCACGCTCTTGTGTGATGGTACGGTTTGGAGGGAGATACACTGTGTCTGACCTTAGGGGTGTGTGATGGGGCGGTGTAGATGGAGCTTCAGTCTGTGTCTGACCGCGGGACAGTGTACTGCGACGGAGTGGAGGGAGCTTCACTCTGTGTCTCACACCGGCAGTGTGTGATGTGACGGTGTGGAGGAAGATTCACTCTCTGTCTGACCCCGGGAGTGTGTGATGGGACGGTGTGGAGATTGATTCGCTCTGTGTCTGACTCCGAGAGTCTCTCATTGAAAGATAGAAACATAGAAACATCGAAAACCTTCACCTCAATATCGGTCCTTCGGTCCACAACGTTGTGCGAAGTACGTCGTTATATTAGTAATTACTAGGCCCACCTACTATTTCACTCAGCTCCATGTACCTATCTAAAAACCGTTTAAAAGACACTACTTTATCCGCCTCCACCACCGTTACCGTCAGTCCATTCCACCCACTCACCACTCTCTGCTTAAAAACACATACCCCAGATATCTACTGTGTAACCACTCCCCATCGCCTTAAACCTGTGTCCTCTTGTGGCAACCATTTCAGCCCTGGGGGGAAACAAGAAACAAAACCTCTGACTGTGCACAAGATCTTATCTTCTCATTACCTTGTAGACCTCTATCGGGTCACCTCTCATCTTCCTACACTCCCAAGTAGAAGAGGCCTAGTTCAATCAACCTATTCACATAAGGAATGCTCCCCAATCCAGGCAACATCCTTGTAAGTGTCCTCTGCACCATTTCTATGGATTCCATATCCTTCCTGTCGTACGTCCACCTGAAATGAACACAGTACTCCAAATGGGGTCTGACCTGTGTCCTATATAGCTGCAACATTTCCCCTCGGTTCCTTAATGCAATTCCACGATTGATGAAGGCCAATGCACCATACGACTTTTTAACCAAAGAGACAACTTTCGCAGCTCCTTTGAGCATCCTATGGATTCAGACCCCAATATTACTCTGATTCTCCACAGCGCCAAGAGTCTTAACATTAATATTACATTCTGCCATCATATTTGACCTACCAAAATGAACCAGCACACACGTAACTGGGCTGAACTACATCTGCCAGTCTTCTGCCCAGTGTTGCATGCTATCAATGTCCCGCGGTTATCCACGACAGCCCTCCATACCATCCACAACATCTCCAAGCTCTTTGTCAGCAGCAAAATTACAAACCCGGCCCTCCACTTCTTCATCCAGGTAACATCATAAAGAGTATGGGTCCCAAAGCAGATCCTTGAGGCACTCCACTGGTGACCGACCCAAATGCCGAAGATGACCCTTCGATAACCACTCCTTCCTTCTTTGGGCAAGCCAGTTCTGGATCCACAAAACACGGTCACATTGGACACCATGCCTCCTTACTTTCACAATAAGTCTTGCATGGGTTACCTTATCAAATACCTTGCTTAAATCCGTTCAAATCCATCTACAGCTCTTCCTTCATCAAAGTGTTCAGTCACATCCACAAAAAGTCACATCCTCCTGGGACGGTGTGCATGGAGTTTCACTCTGTGTCTCACCGCGGGACTGTGTAATGGAACGGAGTGGAGGGATCGTCACTCTGTTTCTGTTCAGGGGCGTGTGTGATGGGACCGTGCGGAGGAAGCATAACTTTCTGTCTGATCCGGGGAGTGTGTGATGGGACGGTGTCGAGGGAGCATCCCTCTGTGTCTGACGCCGGGAGTGTGTGAGGGGACGGTGTGGAGGGAGCTTCACTGTGTGTCTGACGACGGGAGTGTGTGATGGGACGGTGTGAGGGAGCTTCACTCTGTGTCTGACGCCAGGAGAGTGTGATGGGACGGTGTCGAGGGAACATCACACTGTTTCTGGACCCGGGAGTATGTGATGGGTCGGTGTGGAGGGAGATTCACTCTGTGTCTGACCCCGCGAGTGTGTGATGGGTCGGTGTGGAGGGAGAGGCACTCTGTGTCTGACCCCGCGAGTGTGTGATGGGTTGGTGCGGAGGGAGATTTACTCTGTGTCTGACCCCATGGGTGGAGATGGATCGGTGAGGAGTGAGATTCACTCTGTGTCTGACCCCGGGAGTGTGTGATGGGACGGTGTGGAGGGCGATGCACTCTGTGTCTGACCCCGGGAGTGTGTGATGGGTCGGTGTGGAGGGAGATTCACTCTGTGTCTGACCCAGGTAGTGTGTGATGGGTCGGTGTGGAGGGAGATTCACTCTGTGTCTGACCCCGGGAGTGTGTGATGGGACGGTGTTGAGGGAGATTCACTCTGTGTCCGACCCAGGGGATATGGGATGCGAGAGTGTGGTGCGAGATTCTCTCTGTTTCTGACCCAGGGAGTGTGCGATGGGACAGTATGGAGGGAGCTTGACTCTGGTGTTGATATATCTTTTTCTGTGCATCTGACACACAGCTCCTCCTCGTGAATTTAAATCAGAGTTAGGATAATGCTGCCTTCTCTGGAAAATCGGACAAAGGATCCGTGACTCTCTCTCTCTGCACAAAGTCCATTACATCCGCCGGTAGACCGACACAGAATGCAGATCCGTTCACACCGGCCCATCACACATTCCTGGCGTCAGTTGTAAAGTGAAGATCCATTCTGCACCGTCTAATCAAATAATCCTGATATCAGACATACAGAGAATTTCCACACACACTCTCCCAAAACACAATCAAGGGATCAGACAAGAGTCAAGATCCGAAGATACAATCGGAGCACATACAAACTGCTTTAGAGACAGAATAAAGTTGTTTCCGTATCGGTCCAGCAAATACTCCTGGGGATAGACTCAAAGTGTAGATCTTTCCATACCGTCCCATCACACACTGCCGGGATCAGAGACAGAGTGAAGCCCCCTCCACACCGTCCCATCACACACTCCCGGGGTCAGACACAGAGTGAATCTTCTCCACACCGTCCAATCACACACTCCTGGGGTCAGACACAGAGTGAATCTTCTCCAAAACATCCCAACGCACAGTCACAGGGTCGCACTCAGAGTGAATCTCCGTCAGCACTGTTCCATCACATACTCCGGGGTCATACACAGAGTTAATCTCCTTCCGCACTGTCCCATCACACATTCCCAGTGTCAGACACAGAGTGAATCTGCCGCATCATAGTCCGAATACACAGTAACGGATTCAGAAAGAGAGCGAATCTCCGTCTTCACTCACTCTCTCCCTCTCACCAATCAGCAGCACTTCAACTTTCCTGTAGTCTCCAACAGTGTGTCTGTCTCAGAGATAATAAATAGTGTGAGACCAGAGATAGAACAGATTTGGTAGTAGGAGGAGAATGCGTGCTGTGGATGGGTGGTGAGTTTGCAGTCACTGGGAGGAAATGCTGTGAAACCACACGACCGGCCTGTACACACAGAGACGCAGAGAAGCTGAGAACCATGAGTTCGATATCCGGTGGAAGAGAGCAGAAATAACACCAACAGTGTGGAGGGTGCTTCAACATGTGTCTGTCCCCGGGAGTCTGGGATGAGACGGTGTGGAGAGAGCTTGTGAGGTCTCCACCTGTCTGTCAGTTTCTCTCTCTGAGGGTTTTGAGATAACTCCTTAACTCAGTCTTCTGGGCTGATGTCCCTGCCATTTTTATTTTTTGCTGTCTGTATGACGGCCCAGTCAGTGTAGCCGCACGCTTTCAATACTTCTCTGAAATACTAAGAACTCCCAGCTTATGGTCCAATAGGTGAAGAGAGTCAAACCTCAAACACCGCTCAGCGTGTGTTGGTTTCCAATGATCTTCAATATCTAAATGCCAGGTTTCTTTGAAAAGTGCTGCAGTAGAAAAGGTCAACTTGTTGCTCTGAAATCTCCTCGATCGGAGGGGGCTCGGTTACTTCGGTGGGTGTTGCGGGTCTATCCTATTGCCGTGGTTTCAAGTGCACAGATGGTCTGAATCAAGTGGAGTTTAGGAAAGGGAATGGGGGAGGTGGTTGTTTGCAAATCTCTCGGACAATAAAGGCTCTGCATGAGTGACAATATATCCGTCCGTCTTCCCATCGCTGTACACTCGTCATCACTCACTCTTCTCCCTCTTCCATTACTTTATCTCTCCCATCTTCTCTTCCTATGTCCTTCCATCTTCCATATTCCATTTCCCTCAGACGTCCCCTCTCTCCTCCCTCTCTTCCTTAGCCCTCCCTCTACGTTTCTATCTCTCTCTCTTTCTCTTGCTTTCCTCCATTAGCTCGCTCTCTCTTTTCTCACTCTCTCCCCTAATTTCTCTCCAAGGATCTACCCTCTCAATTTCTACCCCTCTCTCCCCATTCTCAACCCACTTTTCGCCCTCCCCTTCTTTAATTCTGCTCCCACTTTCTGACCCCAGTATCCCACGCCTCTCTTTACGCCAAACCCTGACCTCCCCCTCACTCTCCCCTCCCTCTGTATCTCCCCACTTGCACTTCCCCCCGCCGCTCTCATCTCTCCAGACCACCCCTTCTCGCAACCGCAATCTCCATCCTGTCCGGCACTTCCGCCCCCTGCTCTCGGCTCCTCTGTTGGTCAGCTGCTCATCCGGTGTTTGTTTCTGTCGCTCTGAACCCCTTGTCAGAACGCTCTTCCTCTGACAACAGTTTCTTCCCCTCGCTGAGCTCAGAAACGCAGAGGATCCTCGACGGGAAGGACGACAGCGCGGCTTACATGAATGTGACACTCGAAAAACAGGACTCATCGTCTCCATCGGGAGGTGAGTAGGGCAGAGACGGATGGAGGGAGTTTGAATTTCTTTCTAACTCGGAAATTGGTAATGGGACGGTGTTGATGGAGCTTCACTCTGTGTCTGACCGCGGGAAAGTGTACTGCGACGGAGTGGAGGGAGCTTCACTCTGTGACTCACACCGGCAATGTGTGACGGGTCGGTGTGGAGGGAGATTCACTCTGTGTCTGACCTTAGGACTGTGTAATGGGGCGGTGTAGATGGACCTTCACTCTGTGTCTGTCCCCGGGAGTGTCTCATTGAAAGATAGAAACATAGAAACATCGAAAACCTTCACCTCAATGCCGGTCCTTCGGCCCACAACGTTGTGCCAAATACGTCCTTACATTAGTAATTACTAGGCTCACCGACTATTTCACTCAGCTGAATGTACCTATCTAAAAACCGTTTAAAAGACCCTACCTTATCCGCCTCCACCACCGTTACCGTCAGTCCATTCCACCCACTCACTACTCTGCGTAATACCACTTAGCCCAGATATCTACTCTGTAACCACTCCCCATCGCCTTAAACCTGTGTCCTCTTGTGGCAACCATTTCAGCCCTGGGGGGAAACAAAACAAAAAAAAAACCTCTGACTGTGCACACGATCATCTCTTCTCATTACATTGTAGACCTCTATCGGGTCACCTCTCATCCTCCTACACTCCAAGTAGAAGAGGCCTAGTTCAATCAACCTATTCTCATAAGGCATGCTCCCCAATCCAGGCAACATCCTTGTAAATGTCCGCTGCACCATTTCTATGGATTCCACATCCTTCCTGTAGTACGTCGAGCAGAAATGAACACAGTACTCCAAATGGGGTCTGACCTGTGTCCTATAAAGCTGCAACATTTCCCCTCGGCTCCGAAATTCAATTCCACGATTGATGAAGGCCAATACACCATACGGCTTTTAAACCACGGAGACAACTTTCGCTGCTCCTTTGAGCGTCCTATGGATCCAGACACGAATATCCATCTGATCCTCCACAGCCCCAAGAGTCTTACAATTAATGTTAAATTCCGCCATCATATTTGACCTACCAAAGTGAACCAGCTCACACGTACCTGGGCTGAACTACATCTGGCAGTCTTCTGCCCAGTGTTGCATCCTATCAATGTCCCGCGGTTACCTACGACAGCCCTCCACACCATCCACAACATCTCCAAGCTTTTAGTCAGCATCAAACTTACAAACCCGCCCCTCCACTTCTTCATCCAGGTAAGTTTTAAACATCATAAAGAGTATGGGTCCCAAAGCAGATCCTTGAGGCACTCCACTGGTGACCGACCCAAATGCAGAAGATGACCCTTCTATAACCACTCCTTCCTTCTTTGGGAAAGCCAGTTCTGGATACACAAAACACGGTCACGTTTGACACCATGCCTCCTTACTTTCACAATAGGTCTTGCATGGGTTACCTTATCAAATACCTTGCTGAAATCCGTTAAACTCCATCTACTGCTCTTCCTTCATCAAAGTGTTTAGTCACATTCTCAAAAATTCACATCCTCCTGGGACGGTTTGGATGGAGCTTCACACTGTTTCTCACTGCGGGATGTGTAATGGAATGGAGCGGCGGGATCGTCACTCTGTTTCTGTGCACGGGCGTGTGTGATGGGAACGTGCGGAGGAAGCATAACTTTGTGACTGACCCCGGGAGTGTGTGATGGGAACGTGCGGAGGAAGCATAACTTTGTGTCTGACCCCGGGAGTGTGTGATGAGACGGTGTGGAGGGAGCTTCACTCTGTGTCTGACCCCGGGAGTGTGTGATGGGACGGTGTGTAGGGAGCCTCACCCTGGTTCTGACTCTTACTGTTATACCCCCAGATGAACCTGATGTATCGTACGTGGAAATTCATTTCAAGACCCTCTCTGTTCCCCGTGTCCGGACAGGTGGAGGTCAGTTTCACTTTGTTGGTTTGACTCTGTTCAGCTGATGTGTCTCTTCCTGTCGAAAAATCTCATCGCAAGCACAACATTATCCCTAATTATTACCTGTTAGACAATAAGTCAGAGGCAATGCGTGAGAGCCTGGATGAGGTATGAGCTCTATGGGAGGGTCGGTGAGGAGGGAGCGCTCTGGGAAGGGGCGGGCAGAGCAACAGGCGGACCGGTTTTGAGGGAGGCCTGAGGAAAGGGATGAGGAGTTTCTCTGGGTGGGGTCGGTGCAGAGTATGCCATGAGATGTTTTGTGTGGTGGGAGAACGGTGCAGACGGTTAAACTGTGGGCGCTGGGGAGGGAGAGCTGTGTAGTGGGGAGGGGGTGGTGCGAGAGCAGGGAGTGCTGTGGCATGGACGCTGAGCAGGAAACACCTTGGAGGAAAGGCAAGTAGTGAGGTGAGTGGCAAGAGGCGGTGAGGAACGGGAACTTTGTAAAATGTGTACAACACTCCCTTTTCTAACCCACTCTCTCATCACTCTCTCGCCTCTCTCTCTCCTGCTTGCCTCCCCCACCCCCCAACATATCTCAAACGCTAATCCTCTCTCATCCACTTTTCTTCCTCCCTGGCCCACGATTTCCTTTTATAACCCTCCCTCTCACGATCTCTCCCCTTTCCCAAACCTACTCTCTGTCTTTTCCACATCTCTCCCCTTCTACGCCACCTGCTCTCTCTGTTGCCATTTCCCCTCTATCTACTTCTCTTTCCCCACTCACCCCTTTCCCACACTCTCTGCTCTCTGTCTATCACACTCGCCCTCTCTACTGCTCTCGCTATCCTTGTGCACTCTTTCCCTCACTCCGCTCATTGCGTCCCTCCACCTCCGCTCCCTCCTATCTCAGTCTATCTCCCGGTTCACCCCCACTTCCTCTCCCCCAAAGATCGCGCTCTCTCCCACTTTTACCCTCCCATCACTCACCCCTTCTCTCCCCGACTCTGTCGCTGTCTCATTCATCCCTCTCCATGTAACCAGATAAGCGTATAACAATTACAGCACGTTAACCGGCCATCTAGGCCCTTCTAGACCGTGCCGAACGCTAAATCGCAACTAGCCCCACCGACCTGCACTCAGCCCATAACCCTCCATTCGTTTCCTGTCCATATACGTATCTAATGTTACTTTAAATGACAATATGGAACCAGCCTCTGCAACATCTACTGCAAGATCATTCCACACAGCTAACACTCTCTGAGTAAAGAGATTTCTCGCCCCCCCCGTGTTACCCCTCAACTTTTGCCTCCTATCTCTTATTTCATGTCCTCTTGTTTGAATCTCCCCTACTCTCAATGGAAAAAGCATATCAACGTCAACTCTATCTATCCCCCTCATAATTTTGAATTCCTTTATCAAGTCCCCCTCCACCTTCTACGCTCCAGGAAGAAAGGCCTAATTTGTTCAAACTTTCTCTGTAACTTAGGAGTTGAAACCCTTCCTATTTCCTACCAAAATGTAACACCTCATACTTAACAGCATTAAACTCCATCTGCCATCTTTCAGCCCATTCTACTAACTTGCCTAAATCTCTCTGCAAGCTTTTGAAAACCTACTTCATTATCCACAACGCAACCCACTTTAGTATCATCTGCATACTTACTAATCCAATTTACCACCCCATCATCCAGAACATTAATGTATATGACAAACAACATTGGACCAGGTAGTGTACCCTGAGGCACACCAGTAGTCACCGGCCTCCAACCTGACATAGTTCACCACCACTACTCTCTGACATCACCCATCCAGCCACTGTTGAATCCAGTTTACTACTTCAATATTAACACCTAAAGATTAAAACTCCCGAACTAAACCTCCATGCAGAACCTTGTCAAAGGCCTTACTATTGTCCATATAGACAACCCAACTGCTTTACCCTCGTCAACTTTCGGAGCAACCTCTTCAAAAAATTCAGGAAGGGTTGTCAAACATGACCTTCCACGCACAAATCCATGTTGTCTGTTCCAAATCAGTGCTCCGTCACCTGACCAATCATTCCCTAACAGGAGATCCAACACTGCACCCACTTCACACATCACCTCACACCCTATTCTCCCTCCATCAGTCTCTCTACACTTTCTCACCCTGTTCTCTCTCCCCTCCATTCTTTCCGATATTCCCGCGTATATGCCTCATCTATCACCCTGTTGCACCCTGCCATCCGTCCCAATCACGCTGTATTTCCTGTGTGGTCTTCCCTCTCAAACCTCTCTCCCTCAACTCTCCATGCTTCTCGGCCCTTTCTCTCTCCCTCAACTCTCCCTGCCTCTCCTCACTTTTTCTCTTCCTCAACTCTCCCTGACTCTCGGCCCTTTCTCTCTCCCTCAACTCTCTTTGCCTCTTGGCCCTTTCTTTCTCCCTCACTTATCCCTCTCTCTCCCTTCGCTTTCTACCCCTCTCTCTGCCCTCTCTTCGACCTCAAACCCCATTCTCTACCGGTCTCTCCTCATTGTATTTCACTCTCTCACATTCTCTTTCTTTCCCAGACGGTCTAACATCCACCTACTCAGTGCTGAACCTTCGGAACGACGAAATTCGCATCGATGATTATGAAGATCCTCCCAGCGCCTCGGGTCCCGCCGAACTGTCAGTGACTGCACAAGCAGGTCAGAGTTCACATTATTGACGTCACTCTGAAGGTATCACGTGCTACACCCACAAGTGTATCAGTTATAATGCATCTGCATTGACCGCTTCCTGTGGCAGCGCGTTGTCACGTGTCGCAGATTAAATCGCTTTCTGCTAATCTCTGACATGTGCGCTTTGGTCCTCGCTTCCCCAGGCCCAGAAAAAAAAAATGACAGTGCGCATTCACGTTGTCAGTGCCCACTTAGTTTTATACACCTCTAAAAGGTCAGCCCTCCGTTCCAAAGCCTGACTGATCTCCATACCGGAGTTCTGCGAGTCCCGGAAACATCCTCAAAAGTCTCCCTCTGCTCTCTTCCCAGCTCAGTGGCATCTTTCCTACAGCAGGGCGACCAGAACTGAACACCGTACTCCAAGTGCGGCCTCAGCGACGACTTGTGCAACTGCAACGTGACCCCATTAACCCTGTACTCGGTGTCCTGACTGATGAAGGCGAGCGCGTCAGGTGCCTTCTTTACGCTGTCGCCTATCTCTGACTTCACCGGGGCGCCCGGACCCTCTGTTCTACAGCACACCCCAGGGTTCCTGCGGAAAACTGTGAAAGTTATACCCTGGTTTCCCTTCCTGAAATATGATAGGCCATACTTCTACTGCTTGGTCCTCTTCCCTTGCTAATCGAGATCCAACAGTAAGAGATAACTGACTCCACTGTTTAACACGCCACAAACGTTAATGTCGTACCAACCGTGTCTTGTATCATCTGCTAAGAATGGACGATATATTTGACAATGACGACTGATCCCATCACCCAGCCCCTGGCGAACATCGCTAGTGACGGGCTTTCTGTCTGAGAATCGAAATTCAACCCTAAATCATATAGCTATATATAACCATGTAACACCTACAGCATGGAAACAGGCCATCGCGGCCCTTCTAGTCTGTGCCTAACGCTTACTCTCACCTTGTCCCACTCACCCGTACTCAGCCCATAAGCCTCCATTCCTTTCCTGCCCATATACCTATTCAATTTTACTTTAAATGGCAATATCAAACTTGCGTCTACCACTTCTACTGGAAGCCCGTTCCACACAGCTACCACTCTCTGAGTAATGAAGTTCCCGCTTGTGTTACCCCTATACTTTCGCCCCTGAACTCTCAACTCATGCCTCTTGTTTGAATCTCCCCTACTATCAATGAACAAAAAACTATCGACGTCAGCTCTATGCACCCCTTTCATAAATTTAAATACCCCTATCGACCCCGCTCAACCTTCTACGCTCCGAAGATTAAAGACCTAACTTGTTCAAACTCTCTCTGTAACTTAGGTGCTGAAACCCAGGTAACATTGTAGTAAATCTCCTCTGTACTCTCTCTAATTTGTTGACATCTTTCCTATAATTCGGAAACGAGGACTGTACACAATACCCCAAATTTATCCTCACAATTCCTTGAACAATTTTAACATTACATCCAAACTCCTATACTCAATGGTATGATTTATAAAGGCCGGCATACCAAAAGCTTTCTTCACCACCCTATCCACATGAGATTCCACCTTCGGGGAACTATGGACAATTATTCCTAGATCACTCTGTTCTACTGCGTTCCACAATTCTCTACCATTTACCGTCTACGTTCTATTTTCATTATTCTTAACAAAACTTATCACCATTAACAGTAGTTGTGACTGGAAGGTGTGGAGTGAAGTTCAGTCTGTGTCTGACTCCGGGAGTATGTGATGGGATGATGCGAAGGGAGATTCACTCTGTTCTGCTGCATTCTTCAATGCCCTTCCATTTACCATGTATGTCCGATTGGGACTATTCCAACCAAAATGTAGCACCTCATACTTAACAGCATTAAATTCCATCTGCCATCTTTCAGCCCATTCTTCTAACTTGCCTAAATCTTTCTGCAAGCTTTGAAAACAGACTCCATTATTCACATCGCAACCCACTTTAGTATCACCTGCATACGTACTAATCCAATTTACCACCCCATCATCCAGATCATTAAAGTATATGACAAACAACATTGGATCAAGTAGTGAACCCTGAGGCACACCATTAGTCACCGGCATCCAACCTGACATAGTTAACCACCACTACTCTCTGACATCACCCATCCACCCCCTGTTAAACCCATTTTAATACTTCAATATTAATACCTAACGATTGAACATTCTTAACTAACCTTCAGTGTGGAACCTTGTCAAAGGCCTTACTGAAGTCCATATAGACAACATCCACGGCTTTACTCTCGTCAACTTTCCCAGTAACCTCTTCAAAAAATTCAATAATATTTTTCAAACATGACCTTCCACACACAAATCTATGTTGACTATTCTTTATCAGACACTGTCTATACAGGTAATTATATATACAATCTCTTAAAATACTTTTCTTTAATTTAACCACAACTGACGTCAAACCTACAAGCCTATAATTGCAAGATTTACTCTTAGAACCGTTTTTGCATAATAGAAGCACATGAGCAATACGCCAATCCTCCGGCACCACCGCCGTTTCTAATGACACTTTGAAATATTTCTGACAGTTCCCCTGCTATTTCTACACTAAATTCCCTCATGGCCCTTGGTATAATCCTGCCAGGCACAGGAGTCTTATCCACTTTTATATTTTTTAAAAGCGCCAGTACTTCCTCTTCTTTAGTCATCATAGTTTCCATAACTACCCTACTTGTTCCCTTCAGCTTACACAATTCAATATCCTTCTCCTTAGTGAATACCGAAGAAAATAAATTGTTCAAAACCTCCCCCATATCTCTTGGCTCCACGCGTAGCTGTCCACTCTAATTATCTAAGGGACCAGTTTTATCCCTCACTATCCTTTTTGCTATTAATATAACTGCAGAAAACCTTTGGTTCCTTCTCACAGTATTTGCCAATGAAACCTTATAGCTTTCCTAATTATTTTCTTAGGATTATTTTTACATTATTTATATTTTTGGAGCACATCATTTGCTCCATGCTGCCTATATTTATTGTAGATCTTTCTCTTTTTCCGAAACAGTTTTCAAATATCCCTTAAAAACCACGTCTTTCACAAACTGTTAACCGGTCCTTTACTCCGAACAGGAACATAAAAATACTGTACCCTCGAAATTTCAATTTTAAATTACCTCAATTTCTCTATTACATCTTTCCCATAAAACAAATTGTTGCAATCCACTCGCTCTAAATCATTTCTCATGTCCTGAAAGTCAGCCTTTCTCTAATCAAAAATCTAAACCCTGGGGCCAGAAATATCCTTATCCATAATTACATTGAATCTAATGGCATTGTGATCACTGTACCCGAAGTGCTCCCCAACACATTCCTCCGTCACCTGGCCTATGCTATTTCTTAAAGGGAGATCTAACACTGCCCCCTGCTCCAATCCTTCAGACTCGCATTTATCCTCCACCTCATTCCATTCCATCTCTCACTTCCGCGTGGCACTGGCAGTAATCCCGAGATTACTACCTTTGCGGACCTTCCTGTCAACGCCCTTCTTAACTCCCTTTGTTTTCCTTTCAGGACCTCTTCCCTTGTTCTATCAATGACATTTGTACCTACATGTACCACGACATCTGGTTCCTCCTCACCCTCCCATTTCAGGAAATCTTGGACACGATCAAAAACATCCCGGACCCTGGCACCAGGGAGGCAAACTACTATCCGGGTCTCCTGACTGCGTCCACAGAATCGCCCAACTGACCCCCTAACTATCGAGTCCCCTATTACTACTGCCTTCCTCTTGCTTTCCCTACATTTCTGAGCTGCTAGGTCGGAATCTCTGCCGGAAGCACGGCCACATCTTCTTCCCCCAGGTTGGCTGACCCCCCCCCCCCCAACAGTACTCAAAACAGGAATACTTATTTTCAAGAGGTACAGCCACTCGGGTACTCTCTAGTACCTGAACCTTCCCCTTCCCTCTCCTAACCGTGACCCACTTGTCTGCCTCCCAGGGCCTTGTGCGACCACCTGCCCAGACCACCTGGCCAGACGAAAGTCATCGAGCTGCAGCTCCAGTTCCCTAACACGGCCCCTTAGGAGCTGCAGCTCGGCGCACCTGGCGCAGATATGCACGTCCGGGAGGCTAGGAGACTACAGGACCTCCCCTATTCGACACCTAGAACACCAAGCTGCCATCACACTCATAATTCCCCCTTTCCTCAAATAACACGCAAAATTGAAAACTAAACCTACCTTGCCTCGCCCATTTCTGCCTAAGACCGTTGAGCCAAAGCCCTTAAGTTTCACTCTGCTCCCGGCTCACTCCGCTGCCCGCTGTATAAGGCTGCGTTCCTTTTAAATATTCCTCGCTTCACTGCCCGACGTCACAGCCCTGCGCAATCCCGCCTCTCTTAAACCAAATAAGTAGAAAAACAATCAAAGTGGCTCCATCAGCACTCCCGTTCTGATTCTGAGACTTTCTTTTCGAAATTCGTAGACTTACTTCTTCAAATGTACGGCAGAAATGTGGCAAATGTTGAGGGAATATTCGCATGGCCGAGTTGCGTTCCAATGAGACAGGGAAAGTGTGGTATGGTACAGGAACCGTGGTATAGAAAGGCTCTTCAGGATCTCGTCATGAAGAACAGAGAAGCTTACGGAAGGTTTAGAAAACTAGGTGATATCATCCAGGTCTCTGAACTGTGCACAATACTCCAAGTGGTTCCTGATCAGGTTCATATATAGCTGTAACATCGCCTCTCGGTTATTGAATTCAATGGCATGGTTGATGAAGGCTAATATACCTAATGCCTACTCAATGACAGAAACAACATGCGCAACTCGCAACTGCTTTGAGCGTCCTATGGAATTGGGTTCCAAGATCCCTCTGACCCTCCACACTACCAAGAGTTTTACCATTAATGCTATATTGTGCCATCCTTTTTGACCTACCAAGATGAACCACCTGACACTTATCTGGGCTGAACTCCATCTGCCACATCTTCGTCCAGTATTGCATCCTATGGATCTCTCGCTGTACCCTCTGACAGCCCTCCACACTATCCACAACATCCCTATCCTTCGTTTCATCGTCGTTTACCAGCCCACCCTTCAAGCTTCTCATCAAGTTCATTTGTGGAACACTCGAAGAGAAGGGGTCCCTGAACAGATCTTTGAGGAACACCACAGGTGACCAACCTTCCTGCAGAATATAGCTCGTCTAAAACCACTCTTTGCCTTCTGTTGGAAAGCCAGTTCTGGATCCACAACGCAATGTCTCCTTGGATCCCATGCGTCCTGACGTACTCAGTAAGCCTTGCATGGAGGCCGGTGACCAGTGGTGTGCCTCAGGCGTCTGTTTTCGGAACGCTTCTCTTCGTTACTTTTATAAATGCCAAGGATCAGGAAGTGGTGTGATGGGTGAGTAAATGTGCGGATGACACAAAGGTTGGGGGTTTTGTTAACAATATGCAGGGCTGTCAGAGGTTGAAACGGGACATTGATAGGGTGCAAAACTTGGTGGAGAAGTGGCAGATGGAGTTCAAACGTGATAATAGACAATAGATTTTCAAAGGCCTTCTGAAAATCGAGGTACACTACATCCACTGGATCTCCCTGGTCTAACTTCCTGGTTACATCCTCGAAAAACTCCAATAGATTAGTCAAGCATGATATGCCCTTGGTAAATCCATGCTGGCTCGGCCCAATCCTATCACTGCTATTTAGATATGCCACTATTTCATCTTTAATAATGGACTCTAGCATCTTCCCTACTACTGATGTTAGGCTGAGAGGACGATAGTTCTCTGTTTTCCCCCTCCCGCCTTTCTTAAAAAGTGGGATAATATTAGCCAATCTCCAATCCTCAGGAACTGATCCTGAATCTAAGGAACATTGGAAAATGTTACCAATGCATCTGCAATTTCCAGAACCACCTCCTTCAGTACACTAGGATGCAGACCATCTCGACCTGGGGATTTGTCAGCCTTCAGTCCCATCAGTCTACTCATCACCGTTTCCTTCCTAATGTCAATCTGTTTCATTTCCTCTGTTACCCTATGTCCTTGGCCCATCCATACATCTGGGAGATTGCTTGTGTCTTCCCTGGTCTTATATAAGCGGGATAAGCGTGAGGTAGTCCATTTTTCTCGGTCTAATATGCAGGCGGAATATAGTGTTAATTGAAACTCTCTTGGCAGTGCGGAGGATCAGAGGGATCTTGGGGTCCGTGCCCACAATTCTATCTCCTTTAAACTAACATTGTAGAGGGACGGGACAGACACGTTAGGAAAGCGTTTAATTGGAGTAAGGGGAAATATGAAGCTATCTGGCAGGAACTCGGAATCAATTCCTGAAAAACCAAGTAAGGGAACTAGAGCTGGAGCTGGATGAACTTCGGATCATTCGGGAGGCAGAGGCAGAAATAAACAGGAGTTAACGGGAGATAGTCACCCCTAGGAGTCAGGAGAGAGGTAGCTGGGTGACTGTCAGGAGAGGGAAAGGGAATAGACAGAATGAGCAGAGCACTCCTGTGGCCATTCCCATCAATAATAAGTACACAGTTTTGGATAATGTTGGTAGCGACAACCTACCAGGTACAAGTTGCAGTGCTTGCGTCTCTGGCACCGAGGCTTGACGCTCAGCTCAGAAGGTAAAGAGGGAAAAGAGGAGAGCAGTAGTGATATGGGATTCGGTAGTTAGAGGGACAGATAAGAGGTTCTGTGGAAGTGATCGAGAATACCGGATGGTCTGTTTCCTCCCTGGTGCCAGGGACCGCCATATCTCGTATCAAGTTCTCAGTATTCTCAAGCGGGAGGGTGAGCAGCCGGATGTCGCGGTCCATGTAGGGACCAATGACATGGGAAAGAAGTGTGAGGAGGTCCTGAAAGATAAGTTTAAGGAGTGACGCGCCAAGTTAAAGGACAGGACCTCCAGGATAGCAATCTCAGGATTGTTACCAGTGCCACGTGCAGGTGGGTTTAGAAATAGTAAGATAGTGCAGATCAACACGTGGCTGAAGACATGGTGTAGGAGGGAGAGCTTCAGATTCATAGATAATTGGGCAGTTTTGCAGGGTACGTGGGACCTGTTCTGGCGGGACGGTTACATCTGAACTAGAGGGGGACAAATATTCTTGCAGTCAGATTTGCTAGACAGGCTCCAGTGGATTCAAACTAGAGGCCAGTGGGGAGGGGAACCAGAGTTTGGGAACAGATGTATTCGAGAAGGAAGAAAAAGAAGATAGCAAAGTTGTTTGCACAGTTAGTGATAAAGAGAGAGTAAGAGGTGGAGTGTTTTGTAAATACATTTACTTTAATGCTAGGAGCATTGTAAGTAAGGTGGATGAGTTTAGAGCATGGATTGTACCTAGAAATATGATGTTGTCGCTATTAGCCAAACATGGTTGCAGGAGGGTTGTGATTGGCAACTAAATATTCCTGCATTTCGTTGCTTCAGGTGTAATAGAATCATAGGGACAAGAAGGGGAAGTGGTCAGAGAAAATATTACAGTGGTGCTCTGGCAGGATAGATTAGAGGGCTCGTCTACGGAGACTATTTGGTTGGGGTTGGGGATGGGAAAGGTGTAGTAACGTTTGTAGGGGTGTATTATAGAACAACTAATGAGGAGCTAGAATTGCAGGAGCAAATTTCTAAGGAGATAGCAGATATTGATGGTAAGAAAGGGCTGTGATTGTGGGAGATTTTAATTTTCCACGCATAAAATGGGAAGCCCATTCTGTAAAACAGCTGGATGGTTTGGAGTTTGAAAAATGTGTGCAGGATGATTTCTTGCCGCAATACATAGAGGTACCAACCAGAGGAGGGGCAGTTCTGGATCTGCTGTTAGGGAATGAGTTTGGTCATGTGTCGGAGGTAGGTGTTGGGGAGAATTTCGGGTCCAGTGATCACAATGCCATTAGTTTCAATACAATTTTGTAGAGGGATAGGACTGGAACCAGGGTTGAGATTTTTGATTGCAGAAAGGTTAACTTTGAGGAGATCCGAAAAGATTTAGAAGGAGTGGGTTGGGGCAATTTGTTTAATGGGAAGATATAATAGAGAAATAGAAGTCATTTAAAGATGAAATTTTGAGTGTACAGAATCTTTGTGTTCCTGTTTAGTTGAAAGGATAGGGTAACATTTGAGAGAACCGTGGTTTTCAAGGGATATTGGAAACGTGGTTTGGAAAAAAGAGGGAGATCTACAATAAATACAGGCAACAATAAATACAGGAAGCATGGTGCAATAAGGTGCTCCAGGAATATAAAGAATGTAAATAGAATTTTAAAAACAAATTAGAAAAGGTAAAAGAAGATACAAAGTTGCTTTGGCAAGTAAGGTGAAAATAAATCCAAAGGGTTCTTCAGTTACATTAATAGCAAAAGTATAATGAGGGATAAAAATGGTCCTTAGAGAATCAGAGTGGACAGCTATGTGAGGAGCCAAAAGAGAACAATTTCTTTTCTTCGGTATTCACTAAGGAAAGATATTGGTTGTGTAATGTAAAGGGAACAATTCGGGTAATTATAGAAACTATGATAATTAAAGAAGAGGAAGTACCTGCGCTTTTACGAAATATAAAAGTGGATAAATCTCCTAAACCTGACAAGATGTTCCCTAGCACCTTGAGGGAGATTAGTGTAGAAATAGCAGGGGCTCTGACAGAAATATTTCAGCTGTCATTAGAAAAGCGGATGATGCCGGAGAATTGGCGTATTGCTCATGTTGTTCCATTGTCTAAAAAGTGATCTGAGAGTAATCCTAACAATTATAGGCCTGTACGTTTGACGTCATGTTGGGTAAATTAATGAAGTGTGTTCTTAGAGATGGTATATATAATTATCTGGGTAGACAGTGTCTGATTAGGAACAGACAACATGGATTTATAGTGGTTGTTGTATATATGGACATCACAAGGATCGGCACGGAAGGCTGGTTAGGGAAGTTCAATCGTTAGGTATTAATATGGGAGTAGTGAAATGGATTCAACAGTGGCTGGATGGGAGATGCTAGAGGGTAGTGGCGGATAATTGTTTGTCAGGTATGAGGCTGGTGACTAGTCGTGTGTCCCAGGGATCTGTACTGTGCCTCGGGGATCTGTAATTTCATGGTGTGGTAAATTGGAGAGGATACTAAGATAGGTGGCGATGTGCATAACGAAGTACGTTTTCAAAGCTTGCTGAGAGATTTAGGCCAGTTAGAAGATTGGGCTAAAAGATGACAGATGGAGTTTAATGCTGATAAGTGTGAAGTGGTACATTTTCGTAGGACTAATCAAAACAGGGCATACATGGTAAATGGTAGGGCATTGAAGAATGTAGTAGAACAGAGTGATCTAGTAATAATGATGCATAGTTCCCTGAAGGTGGAATCTCATGTGGATAGAGTGGTGAAAAAAGCTTTTGGTATGCTGGCCTTTATAAATCAGAGCACTGAGTATAGGAGTTGGGATGTAATGTTAAAATTGTACAAGGCATTGGCGAGGCCGAATTTGGAGTATTGTGTACAGTTCTGATCACTGAATTATAGGAAAGATGTCAACAAAATAGAGAGAGTGCAGAGGAGATTTACTAGAATGTTACCTAGGTTTCAGCACCTAAGTTACAGGGAAAGTTTGAACAAGTTTGCTCTTTATTATACGTAGCGTAGAAGGATGAGGTGGGACTTGATAGAGGTATTTAAAATTACGAGGGGGATAGATGGAGTTGACGTGGATTGGCTTTTTCCATTGAGAGTAGGGGAGATTCAAACAAGAGGACATGAGTTGAGAGTTAGGAGGGAAAAGTTTACTGGTAACACGAGGGGGACTTTCTTTACTCAGAGAGTGGTAGCTGTGTGGAACGAGCTTCCAGTAGAAGTGTTAGAGGCAGGTTCGGTATTGTCATTTAAAGCAAAATTGGATAGGTATATGTACAGGAAAGGACCGGAGGGTTATGGACTGAGTGCAAGTCGGTGGGACTCGGTGAGAGTAAGCGTTCGGCACGGACTAGAAGGGCCGAGATGGCCTGTTTCCGTGCTGTGATTGTTATATCGTTATATTGATAAGGTTGAAAGAGTGCGGAGAAGGTTTACAAGGATGTTGCTAGGACTTGAGAAACTGAGGGGAGTTTTGATAGAGGTGTATAAAATTATGATGGGTATAGATAGAGGGAATGCAAGCAGGCTTTTTCCACTGAGGTCAGGGGAGAGAAAAAACCAGAGGACATGGGTTAAGGGTGAAGGGGGAAAAGTTTAAAGGGAACATCGGGGGGGGGGGGGGGCTTCTTCACGCAGAGAGTGGTGGGAGTGTGGAATCAGCTGCCAGATGAAGTGGTGAATGCGGGCTCACTTTTAACATTTAAGAAAAACTTGGACGGCTACATGGATGAGAGGGGTATGGAGGGATATGGGCCAGGTGCAGGTCAGTGGGACTAGGCGGAGAAATGGTTCGGCACAGCCAAGAAGCTGAACTTTATAAATTAGATCATTGAATCAGATATAGGAGTGGGATGTAATGATAAAATTGTAAAAGGCTTTGGTAAAGGCCAAATTTGGAGTATTGTGTGCATTTATGGTCACCGAATTATGGGGAAATTGTCAACAAAATGTAGAGAGTACAGAGGAGATTTACTAGAATGTTACCGGGGTTTCAGCACCTAAGTTACAGGGAAAGGTTGAGCAAGTTAGGTCTTTATTCTTTGGAGCGTAGAAGGTTGAGGGGGGACTTGATAGAGGTATTTAAAATTATGTGGGGGATAGATAGAGTTGACGCGGATAGGCTTTTATTTCCATTGAGGGTAGGGGAGATTCAAAGAAGAGAACATGTTGAGAGTTAAGAGGCAAAATTTTGGGGGTAACACGAGAGGGAACTTCTTTACCCAGAGAGTTGCGGCTGTGTGGAACGAGCTTCCAGTAGAAGTGATAGAGGCAGGTTCGATATTGTCATTAAAAAAATGGATCGGCATATGGACAGGAAATGAATGGTGGTGACTGGATGTGTGCAGGTCGGTGGGACTGAGTGTAAGCTTTCAGCACGGACTAGAAGGGCCGAGACGAAATTGTTCCGTGGTGTAATAGGTGTATGTTTATATGGTTAATTGGTAACAGCTGATTGCAGGAAAATATACAGTAGGAATGTCGCAAATGAATCTTTGTGCAAGATACCCGAAAGGTGATCTTGTGTTCTCCTTATTTTTAATAGAATATGCTGACATTACAGAAGGTCCAGAGAGATTCACGGGAATGATTCCGGGAATGAAAGGGTTACCGTATCAGGACAGTCTGGCAGCTCTCGGGCTTATTCCCTGACGTTCAGGAGTTTGGGGGGTGGGCGGAATTTATAGAAACGTTAAAAAGCCTGAAGAGATTAAATATTGGAAGTTATTTCCAATGGTAGGATAGTCTAAGGCAAGAGGACACAAATTCAGGATTTAAGGATGTCCATTTAGAACGGAGATGCAGAGAAATTACTTGAGTCAGACGGTGGTAAATCTGTGGAAATTGTTGCCACGTGCGGCTGTGGAGGCCAAGTCATTTGAGGCATTTAATGCACAGAGAGATGGGTTCTTGATTAGCCAGGGAATCAAAGGGTATGGGACGAAGGCATGGGAGTGGGGATGACTGGCAGAATTGGATCAGCCCATGATTGCACGAGTGAGTAGACCCGATGGCCCGAATGGCCTACTTCTGCCACTTTATCTTATGGTCTCATGGTCCTGTGGTCTCGCCACAGCTGCGCATGAACAGGAGTCGAATGTGAAGATCGGAAATAGACCGCACCGTCTGATCTGCCTACTCTGCCTAGTTACGTCCGCCCTGATCGTGATAGTGGCCGGATTCTCGATCCATGGTGAGTGGAACGGGCTCCGGGTGGAGTCAGACCATAAATAAAGAGAGTGGAATGTATTGTTATTGTAAAACACCACAGTGACGCCGACACGCCGCTTACCGTAACACCGACTAAAACACATCACCACAACACGGACACACCCCGAACCATGATAAATACCCGGCCTTTCCCGTAACACAATCAGGACTCATCCTGACACAGTCACGACATTCACCATAACATCAACAACGCTGTCACGGTCACGACCTTCAACGAGACACAGATACACTCCTAACCGCGACACTGACACAACTATCGCCGTGACACACACGTGGCAGTCACACTGACCGCAAAGCACTACTCACTGTGAAATCGACATGCCCCTGACCGTGTCACTGATAATCTCCTCAAGGCGACACCGAAACACACCTCACAGTGACACCGACACTCTCTTCACCGTGACACTGAGGTACCGTACACCGTGACACCTTCACGCTCCTCAACGTGATCCGCTCCACACCACATCGTAACAAAGACCCAGAAGTCACTGTAACACTACTTACCGAGACAGTATTGCCCCTCAACATAACACCGATGCACCGCTCACTGAGGCAATTACCCTCACCTCACCCTGACACAGGCAAACCCCTTAACGTGATACAGACACCTAAATTATCGATGACACCAACATAGTCCTCTCCGTGACACCGACGCAAACCTCATCGTGAACTCTCACACACACCGTGGCCATGACATTTCTCTGACCGTGACAGAGACATGTCCCGCTCCATGAGTTCAGCACACCCCACACCATGACACAGATTCTCCTCATACCGTGACACCACAGCGCCCATCACACTGACATTTTCCTCGCCTTGACATCGAGATACACTTTATTGTGATCGCCGACACCTCTGGCCAGGACACGTAAACTGCCACAATGTGGCACAGACAAGCTCCTCAGTAACTCGAGCATGCACCGCACGATACTGCCTCAGACCCCCATGGTAAAAACAAAACATTCACCAGGACATTGATATACCCCTTAGCGTGACGCAAACACACCCCTCACTGTGGCGCCGAAGCCTCTCACTGTGCATGCGGCACATCCTTCACTGTGACACCCTTCACCGTGGCACTGACACAAAACTCTCTGTGACACGTCCGGCTGCGTGACGCTGACTAACGTGTCACTGCAAACACTAAACTTCCCTCACCATCTCTCTCAGTGTCACAGATTCGTCAGTCTAAGATCATCTCCGACCGAAGTTACAATGAGTTAAACTCAGACCTTCAATCCAAGCTTTCTGCTCTCAACTCTAATCTGTCCGATCTTAACCGAATGCACAGCGATCTCCGTCACCAGTTCACTGAGATGGAAACGAAGTACAGATCTGTCAATCAAGCCAAGGTTCAAATTTGTGAATTGTTGACCAGCAGAAGAGGTGAGACATCATTCCCCTCTTTCACACGCTCCTCATCACAGGACAGGCATGGAGAGAGGAAGCGTCACTCTGTGCTTGACATCGGGAGTGTGTGAAGAGATAGTATGGAGGGTGATTCACTCTGTGTTTGACCCGGCGGGTGTGTGATGGGGCTGCGAGTAGGAAGTTTCACCCGATCACTGAATCCAGGAGTGTGTGATGGGACGCTGTGGAGGGAGATTCACACTGTGTCTGACCCCGGGGGTATGTGATGGGACGGTGTGGATGGAGATTCACTCTGTGTCTGACCCCGGGAGTGTGTGATGTGACGGTGTGGATGGAGATTCACTCTGTGTCTGACCCCGGGAGTGTGTGATGTGACGGTGTGGAGGGAGATTCACTCTGTGTCTGACTCCGGGAGTGTGTGATGTGACGGTGTGGAGGGAGATTCACTCTGTCTCTGACCCCGGGAGTGTGAGGCTATGGGCGGAAATTTGCTTTGTGTGAGAACAGAGAGGGGTGTGATGGGATGGTGTGGAGAGCTTCACTCAGGATGTGTGTGATGGGACGTAACGAGGGATATTCACACGGTGTTAGACTCGGGAGTGTGTGATGCGATCGTGTGGAACCAGTTTCCCTCTGTGTCTGACACTTCGCTCTGTGGTGTGTTGAGAAGCTGTAGAGGGCGAATCACTCTGGCATTTGGAGTTCGGCCTGAGGGAGTTTCCTTCCGTGTCTGACCGCTGGAGTGTGTCATGGTGCCTTGGAGAGAGAGATTCACACTGGGTCTGACCAAGGGTGTGTGTGTGATTGGACGTTGCTAAGCGAAATAAATACTGTTCTCCGACCCAGGGATTGTGTGATAACACGGTGAGGAAGGAGTAACATCCTGAATCTATCCCCGTGAGTTCGTGATGGGACGGTGTGGAGTTAGATTCACTCTGTGTCTGTCCCGGGGAGTGTGTGATGGGACGGTGTGTAGGGAATTTCACTCTGTGTCTGACCCCGGGAGTGTGTGATGGGACGGTGTGGAGGGAGCTTCACTCTGTGTCTGACCCCGGGAGTGTGTGATGGGATGGTGTGGAGGGAGATTCACTCTGTGTCTGACGCCGGAATTGTGTGATGGGATGGTGTGGAGGGAGCTTCACTCTGTGTCTGACCCCGGAAGTGTATGATGGGATGGTGTGGAGGGAGATTCACATTTTTTCCGACCCCAGGAAAGTGTAATGGGACGGTGTCAGTTTTGTCCGGCCATGGAGGTTAGTGATGGGACGGTTTAGAGGGAGGTTACCTCCGTGCCTGATCTTAGTGCAATATATATAACATACAACAATTACAGCAGGGAAACTGGCCATCTTGGCCCATCTAGTCGGTGCCGAAAGCTTACTCTCACCTAGTCCCGCCTTCCTGCAGTCCGCACATAACCCCCCAGTCTTTCCTGCCTATATACATACCGATTTTTTTTAACTGATAAAATCTAACCTGCCTCTACCACTTCTATTGGAAGGTCGTTCCACACAACCACCACCCTCGAAGTAAAGAAATTCCCTCTCGTGATGTCCCTAAACTTTTGCCCCTTGACAGTCAACTCATGTTCTTTTGTTTGAATCTCCCATACTCTCAGTGGAAAAACCCTATCCACGTCAACTCTATCTATCCACCTCATAATTTTAAATACATCTATCATGTCCCCCCTCAACATTCTGCGCTCCAAAGAATAAAGTACTAACTTGTTCAGACTTTCCCTGTAACTTAGGTGCTGAAACCCAGGTAACATTCTAGTAAACCTTCACTGCACTCTCTCTATTTTGTCGACATCTTTCCTATAATTATGTGACCAGGACTGTACACATTACCTCCAATTTGACCACACCAATGCCTTCTACAATTTTGACATTTCATCCTAACACCTATACTCATTGATCTGATTTATAAAGGCCAGCATACCAAAAGCTTTCTTCACCACTCCATCCACATGAGATTCCACCTTCAGGGAACCATGCACCATTTACCTAGATCTCTCCTTTCGACTGCATTCCTCAATGCCCTACCATTTACAATTTATGTCCTATTTTCATTATACATTCCAAGATTTAGCACCTCACACTTATTAGCATTTACAGTACGTGTGAATGGAAGGTGTGAAGGGAGCTTCATTCTGTGTGTGACTCCGGGAGTATGTGATGGGATGGTGCGGATAGGGATTCATTCTATCTCTGTCTCAAAGAGTGCGTGATGGGACAGTGTGGACTGTGCTTCACACTGCATCTGACCCCGGGAGTGTGTGATGGGACGGTGTGGAGGGAGCTTCAATCTGTGTCTGACCCCGGGAGAGTGTGATGGGACGGTATGGAGGGAGATTCACTCTGTGTCTGATCCCGGGAGAGTGTGATGGGACGGTATGGAGGGAGATTCACTCTGTGTCTGACCCTAGGGGTGTGTGATGGGACGGTGTGGAAGGAGCTTCACTCTGTGTCTGATCCCGGGAGTCTGTGATGGGACGGTGTGGGAGGAGCTTTACACTCTGTCTGACTGCTGGAATGTGTGTCAGGATGTTGTGAAAGCAGCGCCATCTGCCCTCCGAAACCGGGATGACAGGCTCTGGACGGAGATTGATTTTTTTCCTGATCCCAGCTAGTGCAATGGGAGGTCTGGAGGTAGATTCACTGTTCCTTTGTTCCTGATTTACAGAGCAAAAATGTCCTCAGAACTGGATCGAAAATGACGTTCGGTGCTATTTTATATCCACCTTGGAGAAATCTTATGATGGGGCGAGGCATCATTGTTCAAACATTGATGCAAGGCTCCTCGAAATAAATTCAAACCAGGAAAAGGTGAGGAGAAGAACAAGAAACTCCCGGGCTCTAATATAGATTCAATCATTCCACACCGTTCCATCACACACTCACGGTGTCAGACACGGAGTGAATCTCCCTCCACACCGTCCCATCACACACTCCCGGGGATAGACACCGAGTAAAACTCCCTCCACACCGTCCCATCACACACTCCCGGGGATAGACACTGGTAAAACTCCCTCCACACCGTTCCATCACACACTCCCGGGGACAGACACAGAGTGAAATTCCCTCCACACTGTTCCATCACACACTCCCAGGGACAGACGCAGTGTGCATCTCCCTCCACACCGTCCCATCACACACTCCTGAGGTCAGACACCGAGTAAAACTCTTTCCACACCGTCCCATCACACACTCCCGGGGTCAGACACAGAGTAAATCTCCCTCCACACTGTCCCATCACACACTCCCGGGGTCAGACACAGAGTAAATCTCCCTCCACACTGTCCCATCACACACTCCCGGGGTTAGACACAGAGTAAAAGTTCCTCCACACCGTTCCATCACACACTCCCGGGGACTGACACAGAGTATAACTCCCTCCACACCGTCCCATCACACACTCCCGGGGATAGACACTGGTAAAACTCCCTCCACACCGTTCCATCACACACTCCCGGGGACAGACACAGAGTGAAATTCCCTCCACACTGTTCCATCACACACTCCCAGGGACAGACGCAGTGTGCATCTCCCTCCACACTGTCCCATCACACATTCCCGGGGTTAGACACAGAGAAAAACTCCCTCCACACCGTCCCATCGCACACTCCCGGGGTCAGACACAGAGTGAATCTCCCTCCACACCGTCCCATCACACACTCCCGGGGACAGACACAGAGTGAATCTCCCTCCACACCGCTCCATCACACACTCCCGGGGTCAGACACAGAGTAAATCTCCCTCCACACTGTCCCATCACACACTCCCGGGGTTAGACACAGAGTAAAAGTTCCTCCACACCGTTCCATCACACACTCCCGGGGACTGACACAGAGTATAACTCCCTCCACACCGTCCCATCACACACTCCCGGGGATAGACACCGAGTAAAACTCTTTCCACACCGTCCCATCACACACTCCCGGGGTCAGACACAGAGTGAATCTCCCTCCACACTGTCCCATCACACACTCCCGGGGTTAGACACAGAGAAAAACTCCCTCCACACCGTCCCATCGCACACTCCCGGGGTCAGACACAGAGTGAATCTCCCTCCACACCGTCCCATCACACACTCCCGGGGACAGACACAGATTGAATCTCCCTCCACACCGTCACTTCACACACTCACGGTGTCAGACACAGAGTGAATCTCCCTCCACACAGTCCCATCGCACACTCCCGGGGTCAGACACAGCGTAAAAGTTCCTCCACACCATCCCATCACACACTCCCGGGGTCAAACTCAGAGTGAATCTCCCTCCACACAGTCCCATCACACACACCCGGGGACAGACACAGAGTGAATCTCCCTCCACACCGCTCCATCACACACTCCCGGGGACAGACACCGAGTAAAACCCCCTCCACACCGTCCCATCACACACTCCCGGGGTCAGTCACAAGTAAACCTCCCTCCACACTGTCCCATCACACACTCCTGGGGTCAGACACAGAGAAAATCTCCCTCCACACCGGCGCATCACACTCTCCTGGGATCACACATGGGGTGATACCATCTGCGTCCCTTCTCTTCACATTTTCCCCGAAGTCAGGGATGGAAAGAGGCTGCATGTAACCATCAGGTTCGATCAGCATGCGTTTGTTTGGGAGTCACGATGGGGGGGGGGGGGGGTGTTGGAGTGGGGGTGGAGTGCGATAGTGCCTCTGACCCGGACAATCTGAGGGATCTCGTTTGTATTGATGTGCTGCCCGGGTACACGTCAATCCCACGACAATGCATCATTTGCAATGAAACGATTGGGCTTTATGATTCTTCATTTGACTATTGAGTTAGTGTAGCAAAGAAATAGAAAAAGGTCCCATTTTAACGGAACATGCTGACGAGTTCGTTGTTGCTCCCTGTCTAATCCGCTCCTCGGAGCTCACTGTTTTCCTGTCGTCCGTTCTCCATCGATTTCCCCCGGGCGTGGTCGACTGCCGACCCCATTCCAAGTCCGCTCAGACCAGCAGTCTACGATTACCCCGTTTTGGCATCGTCTCTCTCCATCTTCTGGCGAACAAAAGCCCACGAGTCCCTCGCTCTCGGGCTCAGAGGAAAGAAAACCCCTCCCATCATGGAACGCCACACATTCCAAAGCCCCCGTTATCTCTCGTCATAACACAAACACACTTTGCTGCTACAGAGAAACCATTACATTAGCAGTGAAACATTTCCCAGGGCGTTCAATTCATATTAATAGAATGGATTTAATTTCACAGGAATTTGTTTCCACATCTATCGGCTATGCATACAGAACTTACTGGATTGGAAAATGCAGAGACGGGTGAGGTTTGCACTGTTACAGGTCGGTGGTGTCGGAGTGACACGAGGCCGTGAGGAGAGATTCGGGCAGTGGGATTAGTTCGGAGTCTGACACGAGGACATGGGGCAGTGGGATAGGTTTAGTGACTGACAGAGGGCGGGGGGATTAGTTTGTTGACTGATGCGGGGTTGTCATGAGAGGGTGGGGAAGTGGGATTAATTTGTGAACTGACTCTGTATTGTACAGGAGAGCGGCAAAGGGTTTGGGGCTGTGGGAAGAGCGCGGTATCATGGGATTAGTTTAGAGGCTGTCAAGGGACTGTGGGGAGAACACAGATTAGTGGGATTAGTTTGGCGACTATCTCCAGTTGTCTGCTGGATCTGTTTTGACTCTGTTGACATTGTCTAACTCTCTTTGATAGGAATGTGGTCTCTTATCTTTTGTACAAGATGTACTATGGATCGCCCAGCTGCAGTAAGTGCGGCTCTTCCAGTCGGAGTTACAGTTGCAACAGTAAATACAGATTCATCTGCGAGAAGTCTGCACATTTATACCCGGATATTCCTGAAGAGATCCAAGCTCTCTGTCAACAGCCTGTCGGGCCGAATACAATAAACTGATTACACCCCACTTCTCTCCAATCAATCTACCCCTCTCCCAAACCCGCATCCTTGCATCCCCTCCCAACCTCCCTTCCCCTCCCTCCTACCCTAGATTCCTCCTCTTCTAGATTCTCTCCCCCAATAATCTCCGTCTCCACACCTCGACCACTCTTCTTCATTCCAGGCCCCAAACTCCCCCGATCCCCCCTTTTACTCTCGCTTTCTACTCCTCTTCTCTTCCTCCCCTTCTCGGCATTTCATTCCGCTTCTCCCAATTTCTCTTCCCTTCACTCCGACTCCATTATCAGCCTCTCCGCTCTCCGTTCTCTTTACACACTCTCACCTCAATTCTGTTGCAGTCTGGCTCACAATTCCCCAACCCAAGGGAAAAAGACAGCGTTCGTTCACACTATCAGTGCCACTGATGGCTTCATACCCACGCTCCAAGGAACTAAGTGCCTTCTCTCCGTATCTCAGGACCTCGATACACGGCAACATCCTCGTAAATCTCCCTCTGTACTCTTTCCAGCTCAGTGGCATCTTTCCTACAGGAGGGTGAACAGAACATAACACCGACCTCCAAGTGCGGCCTCACTGAGGTCGTGTACAACTCGATCACGACCTCTGCACGGAACAAAGATGTACAATTAACGCAAATTGGAAAAACTAATAAATACTGCAAAAAATGTGAATGCCGAGAGAGTGTTTAGGTGTTCACGGAGTGTTCTCAATCTGATGGCGGAGAGGAAGCAACTGTTTGTAAATTGTTGAGTTCTCAGGCGCCTGTACCCCCTCCCCGATGGTACAGATGAGCACAGGGCATTTCCCGGCGGGAGGGGGTCCTCGCTGATGGATGTGGTCTTCCCGAGCCATTCCTTCTTGAACATGTCCTCGATGGAGGGGAGGTTTGTGCCCGTGATGGGGTTGGCTGAGCCTGGAACCCTCTGCAGCCTCTGGCGACCCTCTGCGTTGCAGCCTCCACACCAGGCGGCGATGCGACAAGTCAGAACGCTCTCCACAGTACATCAAGAGAAATTTGCGAGTCTTCGATGACAGACCACAACCCCTCAAACTCCTAACGTCTGTAACGAGAGAGTTAGGGGTGATGCTGAAGGCAAATTACAAAAAAAAAAATCTAGAAATGGATCTCCTACGGTTGAGCACCTAGTGCTCGGCGCGAGGCCTTCTCCGACAGACATTCCATGAAGGAATGTTGACAGGCAATAATTGTCAGTTTATGCCCTAAGCGGAAGGTGACAGCTAACCACACTCTGGGGAATGGGACTGACGAAACCTTGATGCCTGCCGCTGTTCAGTCGGGAACATGGCACCCTCTTCGTGTTTTAATGAATGTGTTATCTCTACCCAGATGGATTCAACATTCTGCTCCGTAGAATTTATATCGGCTCTTACTATCGCCCTGATCCCGTCCTTAATTAAGAGCGCTAACACCTCCTTGAACATCCTGCTTATCTGCCGATATTCCCTGATATCCTTGGATATCGAATTCCCAATCCTCTCCACCCCGCAACCACGTCTCTATAATGGCCACTACATCATACCCAGTTGCACTGATTTGTGCCACACGTTCATCGATCTTATTTGAGGCAGTATAGACATTCAGATAAAGGGCTTTTACACTCATTCTGCCTTTTAGAATCATGTCACCTTTCCCTTTTCACACTTGAATTTCCTTCGCTTCACTTCACTCCACTCTTACTTTTCTCTATTGTATATTTTGATTTTATTTGATCTTTATCCACACTTTTCTCTTTTAATTCACCATATTCCGCCAATCTGTTGAACCTACCCCCTACTATTTAATTTAAATCCACAGCTCTCGTTATGCGACTCACTGGAACCGTTCCCTCCTTCCCAATATTATTGTCAATTTCCCGTGAATTCAAACGCACTTTTCCCATACCAATCCTTGAGCCACGCATTTAACTCTTAGATCTTCTTTACCTTATGCCGATTTCACGTGGCTCAGGCAGTGACCAGGAGATTACCTGTTTTTTCCATTCTGCTTTTAAGATCGTAGCTGCTAAGTTCCCTCAGCAGAAGCATTTTCCTCGATCTTCCGATGTGTTGAATGTACGCGAAGAATTGGTCTCCAGCGCTGCCTGCTGGAGGGAATTCCTCAAATTCACACCTCTTTTGCAGAGGAAATTCCTCCTAATTTGCTTTCAAAATTGTCATCCCTCTATGCGGAGGGATGTCCCCGGAGGGATGTTCCCGCTGACCTCAGTCTCCCTACCATCGGAAGCCTTCTCTCCCCATCCACTCTATCGAAGACTTTCAACATTTGATAGGTTTCAATGAGGTCAACCCTCATTCTTCTGAATTCCATAGAGTACAAACCCAGATTCTTCAAATGCCCCTCATCTGGTAAGCGTTTCAATCCCGGAATCATTTTCATGAGCCCCCATTGTACCCATCACAATATCGACAAATCCCTTCCTGCCTAAGGGAGCAGAAACTGCGCATAATACGATAGATTAGGCTTCGGAAATGCCCTAAATGTTTGGAGATAAATGATTGCCTTCGTATTCCAGTTCTCTGGAAAGGAATGCTACCATTGTAATTACCTTCCTCACCACAGAACCCACCTGTAAATTAGCCTTCAGGGAATCCTGCACCAGGACTCCCAAATCCCTTTCGTATATTGATGAATTTTCTCTCCATTTAAAAAAGAAGTAACAAGCACTTTTATTTCTTCTAACATAGTGCATGAGCACACACTTCCCGGCACTGTATCCCATCAGACACTGCTTTTTCCCATTTCCCCAGTCGGTCCAAGCCCTTCGGTAGCCTCTCTGCTACCTCAACACTACCTGTAGCTTGGAAATGTCATCAGCGAACTGCACTGACTGGCTTCACCATGAGGAATTCAAACATTCTGTTGCAGAGGGAGATACATCGACCCCGGATGTGTAGCTTGTTGATTAGAGCTGAGGAAATGATTTTGCTGAGCTGTTGTCAGCCTGACGTAGCCTGACGTAGGTTTTGCTGTTGTCCAGACGGTCCAAGGCCCAGTGGAGAGCGAGAGAGTTTGTGCCCGCCGCAGACCTGCTGTGGAGAGACACAAAATGCAGCGGGTCAACGTGTTGCGCTCAGTACGGTGCAGGACAGAGGAAACTGAGTGACAGACAGGGAGGAGTAAGCGGTTAAGGAGCCAGTGAAAAGCAACAGTTATTTCACTTTAGATTCTATCGGGGTGGGAGGCTAACAGAGGAAAGTCACGGTGGACCGGTCCCTGGCAGTGAATCAGCATTCTGAATTGTGAGGGTGGACAGCTGGGGTCTGTGAACTGAAAGGTAGGATTGGATTCAGACTTTATTCTGAGATGCAGAAACACAAGTCACAGTTATCAGTATCACAATGGCATGAAGGGAATTCCAGAGGCATGAGAGAGGAGTTTGGCCGGGTGGGTTGGAGGAGGCTACTGGGGGCGATCACGGAAGAGCAGAGATGGCAGGGGTTTCTGGGAACAGTACACAAGGCGCAGGAGAGATAAGCGCCATCGGAATAAGAAGTTCTCATTTGGCACGGATAACTCATCGTGGCTGACGTGGGAAATTATGGACTGCATTAAAACCCGGGAAAGACACGTGGGGCACCAAATGTGAATGGGAAGTCGGATGAAGGAGACTTTCGAAAAAAACGGCCTGAACTCAGTGGCTGCCAAAATGTCCGTGTCTATTTTTAAGGATAAGGTTTGGGGTGCTCTGAAAGGAATGATCAAATTATTCCTACAGTGGGACGGTGAACAGCCACAGGTCGTGGTACACATTGGTACCAATGACATACGTAGGATAAATAATAGGATGAGGTGGATGCTAAAAACGTGGCTGAGGGATTGGAGCAGGGGACAGGGATCATTGTGCGATTTCTGGATCATTGGGACCTCTTTTGGGGCAGGTGTGACCTGTACAAAAAGGACGGTTTGCACCTGAATCCCAGGGGGATAAATATCCTGGCGGGGAGATTTGTTAAGGCTACTGGGTTTAAATCAGAATGGTCGGGGGGTGGCAACCGAACAGAAGAGACTGGGGAAGAAGAGGTTGGCTCACAAATAGAGAAAGCTTGTAGTCCGTGTGAAGGGCAGGATAAGCAGCCGATAGAGAAGGGACGCTCTCAGGCCGAAGGCTTGATATGTTTCTATCTTAATGCAAGAAGTCTTGTGAACAAAGCGGATGAGCTTAGAGCGTGGATCAGTACTTGGAGATATGATGTGGTGGCCTTTAGAGAGACTTGGATGGCTCAGGTACAGAAATGGTTACTTCAAGGGCCAGGTTGTAGATGTTTCCGAAATGACAGGGAGGGAGGCAGACGAGGTGGGGGTGTGGCACTGTTGATCAGAGATGCTGTCACGGTTGTAGAAAAGGGGGATGTCATGGAGGGATTGTCTACGGATCCTCTAAGGGTGGAGGTTAGGAACAGAAAAGGAGTCAATAAATTTACTGGGTGTTTTTTTCACAGGCTGCCAATAGTATCAGGGACATCGTGGAGCGGATAGCGAATCACATCCTGGAAAGGTGTGATAATAACAGAGATGTCGTGTGGGAGATTTCGTCGATATCGATTGTCATCTCCCTAGAGCGAGGGGTTTAGCTGGGGTGGAGTTTGTTATGTGAGTTCAGCAAGATTACTTGACACAATAAGTAGGTGAGTCTACAAGAGGAGAGACTGTACTTGATTTGGCATAGGACAATGCCCCGCTGCAAACAGTTTTGCATCCTATCAATATCCTGCTATAACCTCTGACAGCACCCCTCACTATCGACAACACCTCCAACCTTGGTGCCATCAGCAAACTTACTAACCCAACCCTACACTTCCTCATCCAGGTCATTATTAAAGTTCACGTAGATTAAGGGTCCAAGAACAGATCCCTGAGGCACACCACTGGTCACCGACCATTATGCAGAATATGACCCGTCTACAAACACTCTTCCCCTTCTGTGGGCAACCCAGTTCTGGATCCACAAAGCAATGTCTCTTTGGATCCCTTGCCTCCTTATTTTCTCATGGACTACCTTATCAAATGCCTTGCTGAAATCCATATGCATAAAATCTACAGTTCTTCCTTCATCAGTGTGTTTAGTCACGTCCTCAAAAAATACATTAGGCTCGTAAGGCACAACCTGCCGTTGACAAAGCCTTGCTGACTATTCCTAATCATGTTATTCCTCTCCAAATGTTCATCAGTCCTTCCTCTCAGGATCTTCTCCGTCAACATACCAGTAAAGTAAGACTCACTGGTCTATAGTGTTACGTACCCTTGTCACGTGACTGGGGTTGAAGTTATACTGGACGTGAGGTAATGGTCTTGTGATGGTGGAGTAACGTCATTTTCCCGCCAGTGGAGGTCATGTGACAGGTTTTTTTTACAGGTTGTAAAAGGAAGACCCACCCCGTCAGGTGGGGCAGTTCGTGGCTGGATTTGCCAAGTTGACTTCGTGCCACTGCGTGATTTAATGTGATGACGCAGTTTAGTTGAAAAATGAAGTTTTATATAATGCCTAAAGTTTAAAAGGTCATTGCCAGCAGTTTCTTTACTGTGGAGAGTGAAGATAAAAGTTCGGAAGTTAAATATCGAGGAGAATCGATTTTCGACGGTGGAATGGTTTCGACCTTGTGTGATCCTCATTCGGAAGGATTTCGTTGACTATTCTTGTGTTAATCCCCGGGTTGACCGGAAAGGATTTGAGAATAGTGTGGAAGAAAAGGTCAGTGCTTTTAAGCCATTACGTTTCATAAAAATTCTACGTGGGAAGAGTTCGACGCCGGGGATCGAAGGACAACGACGTGGAAGAGAATTTAAATCGCCTTAAAAAGTCTCTCCTTTTAAAATGGACTCTGAGCTATTGAACTTACGGCATACCGCTTTAAAGAACTGTTTTTTTTCAACATCGCTGTAAGAACTGTTTTTGCTGCATCGCTTTAAGAACTGTTTAAGCTGCCGCACAGCAGCTGTTTTCCGGTTAAGTTAGAGTTTGTTTACTTTTGGGGGGTTTGTTTTCAGTGTTTAATAAACGTGTTATTTGTTATAAAAACCCTTTGCCTAACTCATATATATTTATTGTTGCCTGAATACGTAACAATAGTTTCCTGGGCTATCTCCACCTTTTACTTGAATAAGGGAGAATCTTCGACAAAGGTTCAGCAATCTCCTCCCTCGCCTCCCACAGTAGCCTACGGTACATCCCATCAGGTTCCAGCGATTTATCTGGCTCTCCTAATCTCCTTCTTAACCGGTGGGATAACAGGACAGCTTAAGAAGGACATTAGGAGAAACAGATGGGGCCAGGAGAAGCTCTTGTCGGTAGGATTAAGGAAAACTCCAATGCATTCTACAAGTATGTGAATATGTGAATAAGCTTGAGAGAGCCATCGTTTTCAACGGATATTGGAAACAATTAGGAAAAAGAGAGAGATCTACAATAAATATAGGCAGCATGGAGTAAATAAGGCGCTCGAGGAATATAAAGGATATAAGAAGAATCTTAAGAAAGCAATTAGAAAATCTAAAAGAAGATGCGAGGTTGATTTGGCAAGTAAGGTGAAAATAAATTCGAAGGGTTTCTACAGATATTAATAGCAAAAGGATAGTGAGGGATAACATTGGTCTCTTAGAGAATCAGAGTGGACAGCAATGTGTGGAGCCGAAAGAGATGGGAGAGATTTTGTACTATTTCTTCTCTTCCATACTCACAAAGGAGAAGGATATTTTATTGTGTAAGGTAAGGGAAACAAGTAAGGAAGTTATGGAAACTATGAAGATTAAAGAGGAAGAAGTACTGGCGCTTTTAATGTATAGAAAAGTGGACCTTGAGGGAAGTTAGTGCAGAAATAGCAGGGACTCTGACAGAAATATTTCAAATGTCATTAGAAACGGGGATGGTGCCGGAGGATTGTCGTATTGCACATGTGGTTCCATTGTTTAAAAAGGGTTCTAAGAGTAATCCTAGCAATTATAGGCCTGTCAGATTGACGTCAGTGGTGGGTAAATTAATGGAAAGTATTCTTAGAGATGGTAAATATAATTATCTGGATGGACAGGGTATGATGAGGAACAGTCAACAAGGATTAGTGCGTGCAAAGTCATGTTTGGCAAATCTTATTGAACTTTTTGAAGAGGATACGAGGAAATTTGACGGAGGTAAAAAAAGTGGATTTTGTCTATATGGACTTCAGTAAGGCCTTTGACAAGGTTCTGCACAGAAGGTAAGTTAGGAAGGTTCAATCGTTAGGTATTAATATTGAAGTAGTAAAATGGATTCAACAGTGTTTGAATGGGAGATGCCAGAGAAGAGTAGGGGATAACTGTTTGTCAGGTTGGAGGCCGGTGACCAGTGGTGTGCCTCAGGGATCTGTACTGGGTCCAATGTTGTTTGTCACATACATTAATGATCTGGATGATGGGGTGGTTAATTGGATTAGTAAGTATGCATATGATACTAAGGTAGGTGACGTGGTGGGTAATGAAGTAGGTTTTCAAAGTTTGCAGAATTATTTAGGCCACTTAAAAGAGTTGGCTGAGCGATGGCAGATGGAGTTCAATGCTTATAAGTGTGAGGTGCAACATTTTGGTTGGAATAATCTAAATGGGACATACATGGTAAATGGTAGGGCATTGAAGAATGTAGTAGAACAGAGTGATCTAGGAATAATGGCGCATAGTTCCCTGAAGGTGGAATCTCATGTGGATAGGGTGGTGAAGAAAGCTTTTGGTATGTTGGCCTTTATAAATCAGAGCATTGACTATAGGAGTTGGGATGTTAAAATTGTACAAGGTTTTGGTGATGCCGAATTTGGAGTATTGTGTACAGTTCCGGTCACCGAATTATGGGAAAGATGTCAACGAAGTAGAGAGAGTACAGAGAAAATTTACTAAAATGTTACCTGGGTTTCAGCACCGAAGTGACAGATAAAGATTGAACGAGTTAAGTCTGTTCTTTAAATGGAACACCCTACAGGTAGAAAGAGAAGATACAATTGTAATACCAGCAATTCCAGATGAACATTGTCCAAGATCATATGGCGTGTTGACAAATCTTCGTGTTTCAATATAGTGCGCAGAAATTGGAAGATTGCTTTAACTAAATTACAACAGCTGAAAGCAGTAAATTTGAGACAAGCACCCAGAACTGGTGTAAGACAATTAGAGAGTGGATTTAAATAAAAACACAAAATGTTGGCAGAACTCAGCAGGCCAGACAGCATCTATGGGAGGAGGTAGCGACGACGTTTCGGGCCGAAACCCGTCATCAGGACCAATTTATCTGAAATCAGAGTAATCAGAGTGGATTTGTTTCATTAAAGAACTTAACTTTATATTGTTGCTTTAGATTGTCCATTATGTGCCAGAATTGTATGTGATTTGGTGGATGAACAAATTCAGTCAATGCTGTTGAGGGCACAAAACCTGAAAACTGAATCCACAATTAAAATTGCTGCATTGATAGAAGTAGTGGCCAAGAATACATGGAAACTTTGATCACAAGGGATGCATACAAACGTGGTGCACAAAGAACAGCAAAGTCCAAGATAATGGAAGTACAGTAAATCCAAAATAGGTTGATGAGACTAGTTTAATCAACTGCTGTCCTTGTAAAGGCCCTTTCTCAGAAGAGTTTGTTAGTCTGAAATATACAGGTACTTCCATTGCTAAAAGAATGGCACATTTTGGCTGCCTACAGATTCAAGACTAAGGCATACAACAAAGCAGTTAGAGTGGAAGTTCAAAATGACAATAAAATTGAAAGATTTCAGAATTTGGAGGTTCATCCAGACAATGAGGATCTGACATTGTATCATATGTGCCACAATCAACAGACATTCAAGTGAATGTTTCAGTAAGAACCATTGCTTTGACATGTAAATTGACAGTGTTGTAGATTTTCAGTAATGAGCCAAGCCCTGAAGTTCAGGTGGATTTTGTTGATGGAAAGTCCCCTGTTCTTGAGAGATTTTCCAGGCATTAGAGCAAAGTACAGAATGGAAGACAACGGGCAGCAGGTGCAGCTAACCATCATTGCAGGAAGTTATGAAAACATGCTAACTTTAATTGGAAAGGACTGTCTGAGGCAACACAACCCAGATGAAAAGGGATAGGCAGTTTCATTAGTCAAACAGGGTGCAGGACAAAGATATTTCAGACTGGTTGTAAAACTGGTCCATTACGATGACCAACTTGTGAAAGAACTAAATAGCTAAAAGCAAAGTGTGCTTGTGAAAACCAACCATATTGAGTGGGCCAGTCCAATAGTGGGTGTGCATACACAGGCATGGAAACAAATTGACTAATAAACTAGGTATACCTTCATATTGAGCCTGAATTTTGGAGTTTCTAGTTGACAAATTTATATTAAGCAGCAATCGAAAGGGAGAGAGACTATCATACGCAGACACCCTCTACCGGCAGCAGCGAGTGAGAGGCAGGTATATGGTGCATTCACCTTGATGATTTCAATCTTCCTCAGCACTTTAATCGGCGAGGTCAGTGAGAAATGGAGTTGATCATGGGCATTTACCCTGTCTCCAGGCTTTTTGGCCTCATGCCTGCACAATTTGCTCGAAGCCTCATGGAACACCCACAGAGATTGTTTGCTCAATTGACCCGATAAGTGACAGTCAATTCAAGGGCAATGGTGTTTTCATACCAGGTTGTGATGAAGCCAGACAATGAGCTCTCCACTACACATCTATAAAAGTTTGTCAAAATGTTGGAGGTCATGCCAAATCTTCGTAAACTACTAAGGAAACAGCGGCACTGGCGTGTTTCCTAGGGAACTGCATTCACATGCTGGGCCCAGGAGATGTCTTCAAAATAATAACGCTCAGGAACTCCACCTCTGATCCTCCGATGAGGATTGGCTCACGGACTTCTGATTGTCCTGCTCCTGAATTTGTCAACATCTCCTTGGTCAATCTCCTTCCCATATGCGGATTCGTCACCACTTCGGATATAATAAGCTTCATTAGTGTAATATGAAGTCTCTGTTTATGCAACGAACAGTTGGCATGTGCCTTCGTGCGCAGTCATTTGATTGGGTTACTTTAAGTCAATGGTCACAGATTTCCTTGTCTATATACTAATGCGCGTAGGCCACTCGGGCCCTGAAACCCGCTACTCCTGACACTAAACTGAATTAAACTTTGCAGGCGTTGGCTATTCCCCAAGAACATTCTGAATTGCTGATTTTTTCAAGTCGTGTCTTTCAACACGCCACTATCATTGCCCCACACAAGCCCACTCGGGGATATTTCGTAACCATGGCAATACACAAAATCCTGCAAGAGTTCAATAGGTCAGGCAGAATCCATCCATGGAAGCGAACAGTCGATGTTTGAGTCCGATAGCTTTCATGGTGAAGGACGAAGCGGCACGATGATTCATTGATTTGTTAGGTGCGGGTTGTTGTTCTGTGAGACTCGGAGCTCAGGGTTTGTGCGTGAGCAGCTGCGTGTCCGAATACGTTTCCGAGAACAGGGAGCGGCTTTCCAACTGAAATCATGTCTAATCTGTTCACAACATATTTACATCCAGATGTGAACAAAAGTACTTTAATATTGCTTTTAGGCGTTTCTGCTACACAGACGATCAATTCATCCCCCAACGTAATTTAAAATAATATCGTGTATTTAATTTATATTAACTCCAATCATCTGCAGTTTCCTCAATCAAATATTCTTCACGATCCCTTTCAAGTAAATCAGCCTGCTGCTACTAAACGATAGCATTCCTTAATATATAAAACAAACAGCATCATTTAGATTGTGGAGCCTGCAAGCTTCCCAGTTACAATGACCACTTACATTTTAAATACTGTCGATGTAAGGGTGGGGTGAGGAATAGGCTACGTTTTATGGTGAGGGGAGAGAGAAGATGAGGGTGAGTGTGTGGGGGGGGGGAGGTGATGTGAGAGTGAGTGTGAGGGAAAGGGAAAGAGCAATTGTGAGCGTGAGTTTGAGGGTCAGGATTAATTTGAGGTTCATAGTTAGGGGAGAGGGAGAGGGCGACGGGAAGTGTAACGGGAGGGTGAGAGAGTGAGTGGAAGAGTGAAGGTGAGGACGAACGTGAGGGCGAAAGGAGGGATGAGGGGAGAGTTGACGGGATGGGTGTGTGGGAAGTTGATGATGCGTTTGACGGTTGTGTTTATGGTGAGAGGGAGAGTGGGGGAGAGAGGGCGAGTGAGGGTGAGACGCTGCTGAGTGGGTGTGGGCTATGACCGCTCTGGGGGCAGGGGCTAGTTGAGAATGGGAGGTTCAGAGTGTTGAAGATCGGGATGAAAAGGTGGGGAGTGAGTTGGAGGATGTACGGGAGGAGGAGGAGGGAGAGGGCATGGGGTGGAGGAGGAAGTTGGAGGTTGAGAGTGGGTGAGCTAGAGTGGTAGAGAAACGTTGCTGGGAGGGATGGGGAATGATGAGAGTAATTGACAGAGGGTTGACATGGAGTGTGACGTAGAGAAATCGGGACGGTGAGTGTGGCAAAAAGCTTTTTCATCTAATATTGACGCCTCCATCTAGCAATCATGGACGTGTATTTCCACATTTCTTTGTCTACCACACTCATCCGTAGATTAACATTCATTGCATACGGTCTATGCTGGTTGGTAATACCTGCGTGCTTCAAAAACATGTTTCAAGATTCCTTTTAAGTAAATCAGCCGATTACATCTCAAAAACAGCATTCGTTAACATTTGAACACAACAACATTATCTAGTTTATGGAGCCTACAAATTTCCCAGTTACAATTGCCACTAACATTTTAAATGCATTAGATTCATGGGTGAGAGATAGTGTGCGGGGAGTGACGGAGTGAAGGTGAAGATTAGGCTATGGTTTATTGTGAGTGGAGAGAGAAAGCTGGTGAGTGTGGGTGATGGGGGAAGTGATTGCGAGAGAGAGTGTGAGGGAGAAGATGAGAGTAAATGTGAGCGTGGGTTTGAGGGTGCGTTTTAAGGTGAGAGAGGGAAAGGGCGTGTACAGGGAGCGTGAGGGGGCAGAGGAATAGTTAATGTGTGGACGAGCATGAGGGAAAAATGGGGGATGAGGGGAACGTTGACGGAAAGGTTATGTTTATGGTGACAGGGAGAGTTTGGGAAAGAGGGCGTGTGAGGGTGAGTTTGAGTGCAGCGTGGGGAAGAGTATGGCGAGTCAGAGGGCAGCCGACGGTTTGGGAATGTGAGGGTGAGGGGCAGGGTGCGAGGGTAGTAGAGCGGGATGGAGAGGTGGAAAATTAGTTGGTGGGTCAGTGTCGGAGGGAGGAGGAGGGTGAGTGTGTGGGATGGAGGTGGACCAGTTGGAAGGTGAGATTGGGTGACCTGGAATGGTAGAGAGAGGGGGCGGGAGGGTTGGGGAAGGATGAGGGGGAGCAGAATAGGGTTGAGATTGAGTGTGACGTATGGAGTGTAGAGAGAGGGGTGTAAGCGCACGAGGAATTGGGGAGTGTGTGAGAGAGAGGGGCAAAGGCGAAGACAAGGAGACAGAGGAGAGAGAGGGAGCTGAGGTAACGAGCGGTTGAGAGTGGGAGAGAGTGCGGGGAGCGGGAGCGGGGACAGAAAAGAGGAGAGGTGGAAAAGAGGAGTAAGAGGTGGAGAGAGGAAAAACAAGAAGTCAGTGGAACGAGGGGAGAGATAGAGGGGAGGGAGGGGAAAATGGTGGTGAAATTTCGAAAGAGGATAGGGATAGAGATGGACAGGAGGAGAGAATCTGGGAGGGACAGTGGAGAGTGATTGGGAGGAAATGGGGGGAGAAGGAGGAGGGAAAGCGGAGGATTGAATGGGGCAAGGAGGGTCGAGCGGGAGAAGAGATGTGAAAGAAAGGGAAAGGAGAAGGAAGAGAGATAGGAATGGTGAGTGTAGGTGGTGCGAGGGGTAGCAATAGATAGATGGAGAAATGGAGAAGAGAGGGTAGAGGATGATTGTGTGAGAGAGGAATGAGGAAGCAACGTGTGTTTGAGGGGGCGAGTTTGGATGGATGCGTACTTGCGGTTGCAATGAAGCAGAGGTGAGTGTTTAGGGAAACGAGGAGAGAGGGATGAGGGAGATGATAGGGACAATTGAGAGGTGAGAGGCATGTGGGGAGAAGAGGAAATGTGTGGGGACTTTGGGGTTCTAACATTTAACTGTCATTCACTCTTTGGAGTACTCCTCTGTTTTCAGGGATGGTTGCGAAGAAAAAGCATTTCAGGATGTATATTGTATACATCTCTTTGACATTCAATGTACCTGTGAAACCTTCGCAGCTTTGATTAGATTATCCCAGAGTCAAGAATCAGTTCAGAGTCCACACCGTGTACAGAACAAACAGTCACTTGTTTGAGAATGGTCTTAGGTTTAGAAGATCATTACCTGAAGCTTCCTGTTTCCACATTCCGCTGCTCTGATTAGATTATCCAAGAGCAAAAACCAGTTCATAGTCCACAAAATGGAGGGGGGAGGGGACAAAGACAGCTGGCTTTGATGCTTCCCCTGTCCTTGATCAGACGGTAGATTTCTCTGAGCAACGAGTGCCCGAAGTATTAATATGCTCAGGAATTTTGAAGTTTTGGAGACGGTAGTACAGGGTATCTTAAATAGCAGAAAGTGGGATAAATCCCTAGTGCCGGATGGAACATACCCCAGGTAATTGAGAGGAAAGTGAAGAGCTGCTGGGGTCTTGATCAATATCTTTGTGACCTCCAAAGCCAGAGGCGAGGTCCTGGAGGATTGGGGAGAAGCTCATGTTGCTGCATTATTCAAGAAGGAAACCAGCGATAACCCTGGAAACTATAGAGCGTCAAGTCGCATATCATCGGCACGGAAGGTACTGAAGAGAATTCTGAGAGATAGGATTTATGAGTATTTGGAAAACCATTACTTATTTAGGAAGAGCCAGCAGGGCCTTCTGTGGGGCAACTGTGTCTTACTATCTTGATTGATTTTATTGAAAACGTGACGAGGATAATTCAGGAAGTTAGTGCTATGATTGCTATTTCAACATATTTCAGAAAGGCAGTTCACAAGTTTCCACATGGGAGGCTCATCCAGATGATAAAATGCGTGGGATCGATGATGAAATGGCTGTTTGAATTCAGAACTGGCTTGCCCATTGGAGACAGAAGGGGGTGGTTGAAGGGGTCAATTCTACCTGGAGGTCATGATTAGTGCTGTTCCGCAAGGATCAGAGCTGTCACCTCTGCAGTTAGTGATGTACACAACAGACCTGTCTGAAAATGTACATAGGTATGGATAGCACAGATGACTGGGAAAGGATACAGCGGGATGTACTGTCAATCATTTGCACACATGGGCAGAGAAATGGCAGATGGAGTTTAACCCAGGCAAATGTGTGGAGTGGCACCTCGGTAGGTCAGTGTTGTGAGATAGTAGACTGTTAAGTGCAAGACGCTTACCAGTTGTTAATGAGCAGAACGATGTTGGAATTCACGCTCAAAGCTCCCTGAAATTGGCTATGCAGGTTTTTGAGGTGGTTAAGAAGGTGTATGGCATTCTTGACTTTGGTTCTCGATGCATTGAGTTTAAAAGTCAGGAAGTTATGTTGCACCTGAAATAAACTCCAGTTAGCCCACATCTGGATTATTGCTCACCAATCTGGTTACCTCACTCTAGGAAAACTGTTGAGGTATTCGAGAGAGTGCAGAAGACACTTACCAGGATATTGCCGGGATTAGAGGACATGTGATTGGACAAACGGGTTGTTTTCTCTGCACCGGGGGAGCGTGAGGTAAAATTTGATAGAGGTTTATAAGATTATGAGAGGCATATATAGAGCAGGTAGACTGCATCTTTTTTTGAGTGTTTGAAATGTGTAATAACAAAGAATATGCATTTAATGTGAGAGGACTAAGTTCAAAGGAGAAAGGCTACACCTGTGTGAAATGCAAGTTCGTTTACACGATTTCGGGGTGCCGGGAATGAGCGCCTGTGGTCATGGTAAAAGCAGATACATCAGTGATTTTTAAGAGGCACATAAAATTTTAGGAAAGTGGAGGTAAACGGATATTTTGAATGCGCAATGGATTCGCATCGATGGCCTGTTGACTACTAATTTACTTGCATTCGAAGGAGGTATAAACATTGTTGGCCTGTCCCTGTGCCAGACTAATCTATCTTCTAACTCTATGTTCTATAACATTGTTACGTCTACAATGTCTCAATGCAATTTTCAGTTCAGTGTGTTGTTTCAACATACGAAGCTCCAGAACGTCTTTCAGCATTTTGTCCATCTTAGTTTATCCATTGCTCATTTCCACAAAGGATCCCCACATCACGGCTTGGAATTGGACAATTACTCCATCACAAACCCGAAGAAGTGCGTGGAATCTCTTAGTGAGATTCCCTGCTCCATGAGCTCGGTGACTTTCTGTAAACAATGAACTTGTTGCGTGACAGACTGAGTGAAAGATAATGGAGGAGACAATATCTTCTCAGTCCTGGGATATCCCAATGACTTTGAGAAGGGGAACAATCAATGGGCAGCCTATTCAACTGTTCTGCAAATTTATCGGGTCAGTCTTTGGCAGCAACGCATTGACAGTAGCAACTGCAAGTCAGAATATTATTAGAGACATAGAGCACAGAAGCTCGGAAGTGGGACTTTCGGCCCAGCTAGTCCATGATGACCTTTTACTTACTGGTTTGATCAACCTGCAATTTCCCCCTCCACAAACCTCCTGTAGTAATCAAATGTTTGTTAAATATCAGAATCAGCCTCTTCCGTACTCTCATCATCCTGAGTGAAGCTTCCCTCGGGTTCCGTTAAACGATTCACTATTCACCCCAAATCTGAGATCTCTGAGGCAGAGGGCGGGGAAGATGGATTGGAGAGGGAAGGCGTTTGGACGATGGGGGAGGAGGAAGAAGCCAGGAGAGGGAGTGGGAGGCTAAGTAGGAAGAAGGAAACAGAGGGGAGTGTTTATATTTATTATCTTCCGAAAAAAGTAATTGTTTGAACTTATTTCCTCCACATTACCTGTCCATGCCCTGTACATACACAACCAAATTGCTGATCTAGATGTCAAGTAGCAATTGGGGTAACCATGAGGAACACCACTGGGCACGGGCCTCGAGTCCAATAATCAGCCTCCCACCATGACTCTCGGCGTCGTACCATCAAGCCAATTGAAAATCCAGTTAGTCACTTGCCCTGGATCCCAAATGATCTAACTTCCCAAGCAACTCTTCATGCTGTACCATATCAAAGGCCTCACTGATGCAAATATAGTCCGCGATCATGGGACGGGTGTGAAGAAGATCACAGATTTCAGCAGAGAACGATGAGGTTTCGAAGGATCTGAGGAAGTGAACTTTCACTCTGGAACGCACTACACAAGGTGGTGATGGAGGCAGGTCCCTTCACAACATTTACGAAGTGGATGAGCATTGAAACTGCCGAGGAGCAGTGAACTATGAACCCAGTGCCGATAAATGGGACCAGTGTAGACAGTAAGTGGAAAATGTATGGCCAAACTAAGGTCTGTTTCCGTACTGTGTGATCTACCACTCCGGAAATGCTAAATTAACGATCGTGGCACCGCAAGGCATTGGCTTCAAAACTCCACACCCCTCTCCAACCTGAAGTAAACCAGACTGCACCCATTCGTCACCACTATGAATATCTGTTTCTGACAAGGTAACATACAAATTGGTCCCATCTGCTAAACAACTGGTAATTGATGAAGTTCCTGTGTCTGCTTCCATTAATGTTGCTTCCTTACAGCAAAATTAACCTTCTCACTGAGTCAGAATCAGTGGTTAAATGGGGCCCCAAACACTTTGCTTTCATCCCTGCAAATTGCAAATTTAAAGCAAACTCACTGAGTGTCTGATGGAGACATAATGCCTACACATGCGATCACCGACACCACCACCTCCCTCCCCCCTCTGATACCATCTCTCACTCGTGCCGGGTAATTACCATTCCCTCCGACCTTCAACTCTCGGAGGCAGAGCGCTCTGTCCTCAGTAAGGGCCTCACCTTTGTCTCGCTTCGCCCACACCGAATTCCGCGTACGCCATGACGCTGAACTCTTCTTTCGCAGGCTACGTCTCGGAGTTTACTCCTCTTCATGGGCACCTCGCTCTGGTCTTCTGCCTGCTCTGGATCTCTTTATTGCTAATTGCTAACTCCCTTTGGTTCATGATGTTTGAAGGGTTATACCTATCGATAAATCTGGTAGTGTGAGTCCTGAGGTTTCTGTACCTTCCTCCTGATGCAACAGCAAGTAGAGAGCATGGGCTGTATGGCGCGTTTCTCTGATGATAGATGATGCTTTTCTGCGACAACGTTTCATGTAGGTGTGCTAAGTGATGAGGAGGATTTTATTCGTGATGGATGGGGCCGTATCCATTACTTTCTATGTGATATTCAGTTCAAGGGCAATGGGGTTTCCATACCAGGTTGTGATGTAGCCAGCCAATTGATCTCCACTACACATCTATAAAAGTTTGTCAAAGTTTTAGGTTTCATGCCAAATCTTCTCAAACACCTATGAAAATGGGGGCCTTGGCGTACTTCCTAGGTAACTGCATTTACAAGCTGGACCCAGGACAGATCTTCCAAATAATAACACCGAGGAATTTAACGTGGCTGACCCTCTCCATCTCTGATCCACCGAGGAGGACTGGCTCATGGATCTCTGGTTTCCTCCTCCTGAAGTCAGTAATGAGCTCCAGCTGACGCTGAGTGAGCGGTGCTTATTGTGGCACCACTCAGTCAGACTTTCACTCTCCATCCCAGATGCTGATTCGTTACCACCTCGGATATAAAAAGCTGGATTGGATCAATATTAATTTTGGGATCAATCAGGAAAACAATGGCACGTGACTTCGCGCACAGACATTGGATTGTTTTACTTTAAGTCAATTGTGAAAGATCTCCGTGGCCCGTTGGCCACTCGGCCCCGCAAATCCGCTACTCCTGACAGTAGCCTGATTTAAATTGTGCTTCTCACATTTGCACTTTTATCCCGTATTCAGCACGCCCAGCTCCATGCAACTGTTCACCCCACGTTTATCGATCATCTGGTCCTTGAGTGTAATCGAAAACTTTGCTTGCATTGGAGTTGTGAGAAATTATAAACACACACAATCACTCAGAATGCATCCAGATGTAGCCATCTGAAATAAGACATTTTGAAAACCGATCAGGCTCTGGCTGTGAAGCTTTTGCTTTGAAATGCTTAACCCTCTCTGCAGACACTGTTTTTCATCATAGCATAACAGATGGAGAATATCAACCGTGTGAACAGGAAATTGTAGGAACAGAAACATCTTTACCGTCGAAAGGGTTTGAAAACAGAGTTGATAATTGGTTGATCACTGAGACAAAGCACAGAAATGGGTTGCTTGGAAATAAAAATATCAAATGGATATCAGCAGCGAGTTATTCTGATCTCAATTTCCCGGGAATATTGTGACATTGTTGACGTTTTCAAGTCGTGCCTTTCAACTCGCCCCGCTCTCTGGCCCTCAAGATCCCTCTCGGGGAAATTTCCTAACCATGTCAATGCACAAAATCCAGCAAGAATTCAGTAGGTCGAGCAGCATTCATGCATGGAAGCGAACAAGTCGATGTTTGAGTCCGATGGCTTTCATGGTGACTGGAAATGAAGGGAGGGAGGAGGACAGATGACTGATTGATTAGTCAGGTACGGGTTGTTGTTCCGTGAAATCGGAGCTCAGTGTCTGTGTGTGAGCAACTGCGTGTCCGGGCACATTTCCCAGAACAGGGAGCGTCTTTCCAACTGAAATCATGTCTAATCAGTTCCACAACACATTTACATTTAGATGTGAACTAAGTCGCTTTAATATTGTAACTAATCATTTCTGTTGTGGGAGCGATCATTTGTACCGAGGGTCTAATTTATATCAAACTCCAATCGTCTGCAGTTGCTTTGAAATATTTTTCACTTTTCCTTTTAGATAAATAAGACCATTGTATCTGAACAACAACGTTCCTTAATATTAAAAAAAAACATTATCTAGCGTATGGAACACACAGCTTTCCCAGTTACAATTGCCATTTACCTGTTAAATGCTCCTGATGAGGAGGTGGGAGCGGGTGTCAGAGTAAGCGGGAGATTGAGGGTCAGGGTTAGGCTGAGGTTCATGGTGAGGGAAGGAGAGGGTGAATATGGGGGATGGGAAAATGGGTGTGAGAGTGACTTTGAGGGAGACGGTGAGTAATTGTGAGCGTGAGTTTGAGGGTGAGGTTTAGAGTTTGTGTAGAGTGAGGGAGAGGGCCAGGAGGAAGGTGAGGGGGAGTGATGGTGAGGACGCCCGTGAGAGGCAAGTGAGAGTGAGGGGGAAGGTGAGTGCGTGAGAAGTTGATGGGACGGTTCTCAGCGAAATTTTACCGTGAGAGTGAAGGAAAAGAGTGAAGTGAGAGTGATTGTGTGGGCGGTGACATGTGGCTGAGGAGTAAGGCGAGTCTGAAGGTAAGCAACGAGTTGTGGAAGGGACGGTAAGCGGCAGCTTGAGAGTGTGGTGTCGTGATGCAGAAGGGGTAATTATTTGGAAAGTCAGTTATGAGGGTGAAGGATGCAGAGGGCATGTAGTATAGGAGGAAGTGTGAGAGTGAGTGAGAGGGAGAGGTAGAGAGCGGGATGGACGAGGAGTGGGGCAGGATGAAGGGAAGTGTTTGAGATGGAGTGTGAAGTAGAGAGGGCTGGGCGGTGAGCAGAGAGAGGGTTATGGTGAACAGATAGCGTGAGGGATAGGGGAGCGTGTGAGAGAGAGAAGCACAGAACTAGGTGAGACAGAACAGAATAGTGAGGTTGAGGGGCAGTGGGAGCAAGCGGGAGAGGGGAGAGGGCGTGAAAAGGAGAGACAATAAAGGTAGACTGTGTGGGAGAGTGAGAGAGGGGAAATAGGACGAGACAGGGGAGCGGAAGAATTGGGGAGCGGGGGAGAGGTCAGGAGAGTTGGGGTAAGAAGGGAGCGAGAGATGGGGAGGGATTGAGGAGAGCGATCGGGAAGGAATGGTGGAAGGAAATGGGGAGAGAGCGAAGGGGTGAGTGAGAGGGAGTGAGGGAGAAGAGAGGTGAAAGACGGGGAAAGCAAGGAGGGAATAGGAATGTTGGTGTGTGAAGGATAGGAGTTGAGAGAGGGGGAGAAGGGATGCAGAATATTGAGGAGGGTTCTGTGAGAGAGGGATGAGGAAGGAGGTGTGTGCTCGAGCAGGCGTGTTTGAATGGGTGTGAGCGAGGGTCAGCTATGAAAGGTGAGAGTTTTGCGAATCGATAGAGAGAGATGAAAGAGATGGATAAAGAGCAGTGATGGGTGACCCGATTGTTCGGAGAAGGTGGGGGGGGGGCGCTGACAGATTTGGGCGACAAGGCTGTAGAGGAGAGGGCGGGGCGTGAGGCAGAAGAGAAGGAGTGGGAGAAGGACGAAGGGGTGAGCACAAGGGAGCGATAATTGAGAAAGGGGTGGCGGAGGGATGAAACTGGGCTTTGGAGGGGGTTGTGAGAAGAGGAGGGGTGAATGAGAGTGGCGTTCAGGAGAGACGGGTGGCAGAGAGAGGTAACAAAGTGGGAGGGATGGATGAAGGTGATGAGGAGGGTGAGGTGATAGAATAGGGCGGACACATGGAGGTCTGGTTAGAATTGATGGATCAACACTACTTATTCAATTCCCAAAGATGTTAATCCTGGCTGATCACGCCACCGAACAAATCCACGCTGAGATTATGTTTCCCTGTCACGGTATCGCACAATTGGCGCTTTATCACGCACAGTTCCGGTTCTCTATATCGATGGTCTATCTTACACGATTACCCATACGCCACGGCACACATGTTCTCGTCTCCGTATCCTGCACCGGGTGTTTTACTCTGCAGCGTTGCCGGTCTCCGTGCCGATCTGTTAGCCTGCCGAGTCCCGTTGACTTGGTCTCCCCACTGCTTTCATCAAAGCCAGATGAGCCCAGTGCAAGGGCCAATGCACGGAATGGTGATGTTGTTTCCACCAGCGATGCAGGTGGGCCAGAACTGGCAGCCCAGTACTCCGGGCTTCTCTTGTTTTAGACGCGATTAAAGGGGGATGGATGACCTTACTGTGAGGGAAAAGGTCAAAGCAGTGTTCGGTCAGGTCCCGTGTAGTGAGGATTGCAGAGCGGAACTGAGAAAAATACAGTGGTATGAAAACACTAATGAGCGATATTTCAGAGCCCAGCCGTCCTAGAAGTTCAGAGGAAAAATATTGTGCAGATATCGCAGAATGTTACAAGAAGATGAGGATTTAATGGAAGATGATTTTAACTTTCTATATAGTGACGGAGACTCCCATACTTTAAAATGACTAGATGAGGTACAGTTTGTCAAATGTGTCCAGGAAAGTTTTCTTAAACAGTACAGATAAGTCTCGGAGAGAGAACGTGCCACACTTGAACTCCTATTGGGGAGTAAGACAGGGATGGTGAAATCACTTTCTGAAAGTTAACGCTTTACATCGAGTGATCCTAATATAATGAATTTCAATGTAAATATGGAAACATTAACGCTGGTCTGCGGGTTGAGATCCTGAACGTTAGAAAGTACGATTTTGATGGTATCACAAAAGATCTGGGAAGTTTGGATTTGGACAGAACTTTTTTCAGCCGAAGGTGTGCCTGATAAATGGGAGGCCTTCAAAAGTGAAAAGCATGCGCGTCCCTGTCAGAATAAAAGGGAATTGTAACACGTTCAGAGAACCTTGGTGTCAAAAGATATGGAGGTACGGGTTAAGAAAAAATGAGTTTAACCGCAGGTTTCGGAAAGGGGGGAAATGGGGCACTTATGAAGTGTTGGGAATGAAAGAGAACACTAACGAAAAAAATCAACAGAGCTAAAAAACTGGAATCAGGTTAGCCCAGCAGATAATATGAAGGAGGATCCCTTGGGAATTCTACAGATATGATAAGGACAAAATAATTGCAAGGGACAAACTTGGCTCTCCTGAAGATCAGAATAGTATTCTATGCCGAGCAAATGAACTTTCGTGACGAACCTGCCATGTCAAATACCTTGCAACGTCCTTATGAACAACATCCACTGCCTGGCCTTCATCAACCTTCCAGACATCCTTTCGGAAAAATCCGATAAGATTGATTGGACATGGCTTACTACTCAAGAGTCCATGCTGAGTATCCTTATTTAGTCCATGGCTGTTGAGATACGTATATATCCCGTCTCTCAGAATACCTTCCAATTACTTTCCCATTACTGATTTCAGGCCTCAAATTTCCTGGGTTATATTTAGATTCTTGCTTGAACGGGGGAACAACATTGAGAATTCTACAATTCCCTGGTAGCTCACCTGTCTTTAAGGATGATGTAAATATCCGTGATAGGGACCTGGAATGTCATGGTCCGGTTTGAAGTCTGCATTCCGGTTCACGGTCCGGTCCGCGGACTCCGGGTACTCCGACTGTCCCTCGTTTCGGCTCGGACTCAAGCATTTGCCCCTCATGCTCATCTTGGTTCGGTTGGACTCGAACATTTTCACCTGATGCTCATCTTGCTGGCTGTGAATGTAAGTGGCTCTGGGATTGAGTGTAGATGCGGGGTCGTACCGTCAGACTCCACTTGGAGTAACCCGCCGGTGAAAGGCGAGTTCTTTCAGTGAGTTATGGATTTGGCTGTTCCGTAGCCCGCCGAGGTTACCGGACGCCTCAACTCTTGAATCCACCTCTGACCAAGCTCCTTTCCTGCCCCTCGCTTCCGTCGGATAAGCCAGGCCGGTTTTGGTTGCCCTGCAGTTGGTTTAGATAGATAGATAGATAGATAGATAGATACTGTATTCATCCCCATGGGGAAATTCAACATTTTTTCCAATGTCCCATTTTGTCCCTTCCTGTTCCTTACCTCCGTCGGGTTGTGTCCCGCTTCCTGCCCAGGAGTCCCGCGTCCTGCCCAGGAGTTCTGTAGCCCGCCGAGGAGGCTAGATCTAGGAACCCAAGAACTCCAATTCTCCAGTAAACCCAAGACTCTAGCCTCGAGCAACCATAGATTCCAAGCACTCCAGGTCTCTAAGGTTCCAAATCTCCAGGAACTCCAGAAACCCAAGTTTCCAAAATCCCCAAAAAACCTAGGACTCCAGCCTCGTGTTACCCAAGCCTCTAAGATTCCCAAGCCTCCAGGAACCCCAGGAACTCCAAGAACCCCAGGATCTCCAGGAACTCCACGAACTCCGAGAACTCCGACCTGCCCGGTCCTTTAGCTTTGTCCCACCCTGTTCCTAGTACTTCAGTGTCTGCGTTCTGCATTTGGGTGCAGTCTCAACGCCCCCTCCCCCCTTATGACCAGGAAATTTCTGCACTTGCCTCGCACGGAGTATTAGGGAACACCTTGTCAGGCCCGGCGGATTAATCCAACCTAATGTGCCTCAGGCAGAAAACAACTCTTTCTCTATAATCGGTATATGGTCTATGAAGTTGATGTCGCTTTGCTTCACTTTTATAGACGGTGTCGTCATGCTGAATAAATAAAGTTGCAAATTGTTTTTTATTGTCTCCCGCATGACATTTAAGACTAATCTCGGCAATACAGAGGAGGGCACATCTGGACGACAGGATACAAGAGATAACCACAAGCCGATTCGCAGGTGACGTGTTACCTCACTTGGAAGGACTGGTAGGTTCAGAGTTCTGGCCGTTCACAGAGCTGAGTGACAGGAGGGAAATTAGGGCGTTAGGCCGGAACATGGGGAGTGGGGACAGGTGGGGGTTTTGGGGGGAGGAGAGGGCTGATGGAAGTTTAGGAGAAATAACATGGAAGGGGAAGAAAAGGGAGTAGAGAGGCGAGAGTACAGGAAGGGGTGAAAAGACGTTCAAATGAGAGAGGAGTGCTGAGCAAAGATTATTTCGAAAGCTTAGAGCAAGAGCGCTGAGGGAGAGATAGAGGGGCAGGAAGAGGTATGGCGAAGGAGACAGGGAAGGCAAAAGGGTAAAGATGGTTCTAGTTACCCTTTCTCCACCTGCCCCCCCCTTACCTTATCAAGCATTGCTGCCCTATCTCTGAACTCACCCCCCCACTTTCACCACACCTTGTTCCCCTACAAAAGTTAACGAGGCTCGATGCTGACCAGCTCGCACCCGTAGGCCTCGTCTTCATTTCTCCAGCAATTCCGACCCCACTCCTGCATTTGCTGGCCCATTGACAACACCGTTCCCATACCACAGCCTGAACCTGACCGACCCTGCAGTCTGAGAGGGCGCAAAAACTCGGGATGGGGGTTGGAGACGGGATAAGTTTGCCAGCTTCTCCTCAGAGCAAACTTTCTCCACGCGCGTTCCACAGTTTGCATTCAGCATGGCGTGAGACACACACAACCTCGCTATCCCGTCACTCAGAGCTCTCTCTCCCATTCCCTTATTCGTGATACATCTTATCCTCAGCGGGCGGCAACTTCGCCATTTCCCACAACCTCACCACCCCATTCCCCTTTCCACCACGATTGAGTGAATCACTGGCCAACTCTCCCAGTCCCGTCACTCCTGATACCCGCAGCTCCATCTGCCTTCGCTCCGACCTTTTTGCCGTCCACCTCATCCTGGGTGGCGGCCATTTTGTGCTCGGTACATTTGCCGCCCGACCATCCAACGTCGTCGAATACGTAGATAGATAGATAGATAGATAGATACTTTATTAATCCCCATGGGGAAATTCAACCTTTTTTCCAATGTCCCATACACTTGTTGTAGCAAAAACTAATTACATACAATACTTATCTCAGTAATAATATGATATGCATCTAAATCACTAACTCAAAAAGCATTAATAATAGCTTTAAAAAAAAAGTTCTTAAGTCCTGGCAGTTGAATTGTAAAGCCTAATGGCATTGGGGAGTATTGACCTCTTCATCCTGTCTGAGGAGCATTGCATCGATAATAACCTGTCGCTGAAACTGCTTCTCTGTCTCTGGATGGTGCTATGTAGAGGATGTTCAGGGTTTTCCATAATTGACCGTAGCCTACTCAGCGCCCTTCGCTCAGCTACCGATGTTAAACTCTCCAGTACTTTGCCCACGACAGAGCCCGCCTTCCTTACCAGCTTATTAAGACGTGAGGCGTCCTTCTTCTTAATGCTTCCTCCCCAACACGCCACCACAAAGAAGAGGGCGCTCTCAACAACTGACCTATAGAACATCTTCAGCATCTCACTGCAGACATTGAATGACGCCAACCTTCTAAGGAAGTACAGTCGACTCTGTGCCTTCCTGCACAAGGCATCTGTGTTGGCAGTCCAGTCCAGCTTCTCGTCTAACTGTACTCCCAGATACTTGTAGGTCTTAACCTGCTCCACACATTCTCCATTAATGATCACTGGCTCCATATGAGGCCTAGATCTCCTAAAGTCCACCACCATCTCCTTGGCCTTGGTGATATTGAGACGCAGGTAGTTTGAGTTGCACCATATCACAAAGTCCTGTATCAGTTTCCTATACTCCTCCTCCTGTCCATTCCTGACACACCCCACTATGGCCGTGTCATCAGCGAACTTCTGCACATGGCAGGACTCCGAGTTATATTGGAAGTCTGATGTGTACAGGGTGAACAGGACCGGAGAGAGTACGGTTCCTTGCGGCGCTCCTGTGCTGCTGACCACCGTGTCAGACCTACAGTCTCCCAACCTAAATGAGCCTAAAGCTCATTATCCGCTCACTCCACTCGCAGTTCATTCAATCCTCACCATCCTCAACCATCCCTCCTCACCATCCTCAGCCATCCCTCCTTACCATCTTCAACCATTCCTCCTCACCATCCTCAACAATCCCCCCTTACCATCCTCAACAATCCCTCCTCACCATCCTCAACCACCCCTCCTCACCAACCTCAACCATCCCTCCTCACCATCCTCAACAATCCCTCCTCACCATCCTCAACCATCCCTCCTCACCATCCTCAACAATCCCTCCTCACCATCCTCAACCATTCCTCCTCACCATCCTCAACAATCCCTCCTCACCATCCTCAACAATCCCTCCTCACCATCCTCAACCATCCCTCCTCACCATCCTCAACTATCCCTCCTCACCATCCTCAACCATCCCTCCTCACCATCCTCAACCATCCCTCCTCACCATCCTCAACCATCCCTTCTCACCATCCTCAACCATCCCCCCTCACCATCCTCAACCATCCCTCCTCACCATCCTCAACCATCCCTTCTCACCATCCTCAACCATCCCTCCTCACCATCCTCAACAATCCCTCCTCACCATCCTCAACCATCCCTCCTCACCATCCTCAACCATCACTCCTTACCATCCTCAACCATCCCTCCTCACCATCCTCAACCATCCCTCCTCACCATCCTCAACAATCCCTCCTCACCATCCTCAACCATCCCTCCTCACCATCCTCAACCATCCCTCCTCACCATCCTCAACCATTCCTCCTCACCATCCTCAACAATCCCTCCTCACCATCCTCAACCATCCCTCCTCACCATCCTCAACCATCCCTCCTCACCATCCTCAACAATCCCTCCTCACCATCCTCAACCATCCCTCCTCACCATCCTCAACCATCCCTCCTCACAATCCTCAACCATCCCTCCTCACCATCCTCAACAATCCCTCCTCACCATCCTCAACCATCCCTCCTCACCATCCTCAACCATCCCTCCTCACCATCCTCAACAATCCCTCCTCACCATCCTCAACCATCCCTCCTCACCATCCTCAACCATCCCTCCTCACCAGCCTCAAACATCGCTCCTTACCATCCTCAACCATCCCTCCTCACCATCCTCAACCATCCCTCCTTACCATCCTGACTTTCACCTCGCTCTCCTCTCTCCCGGAAGTCAATCTAAACTTCTGCCGGGAGATATTTTCCAACATGAACTGTAAAACCAACATCTTCTATGAGTGATGTACACCCCAGTCCCCAGGGTGTTTGCACTCCTCCGTGTGTCAGTCCCTCCAGGCCCATTTGTAATCTGTCCATCACCCGCTCCCTCAGCAAACTTCGTGCCGAACGCAATAGGTGACTTTTAACAGGGAGAATCTCCACGAACGTGTCTGACGGGATGTGGATCAACAACCGTTCCTTGTGAATTGATGTCAACCGTGGGCCACAGGTTTCTTGTTGCGACAGCTGCGCGAATGGAAATTAATAATTTTTTAATGTTACCAACGTCAAAAACTCTCCGGAATCGCGAAGCTCTCGGAAAATATATAACTGCGGCCCTCCAGAAATCCTGTGGGGGCAAACTGCCGAACGTGTTTGTTTGAGTTCAGCAGAAAGGCGACTCCCTGAACCGGGACAGGTGAGGGATGTTTCAGCTGAAACTCGTCCTGAGCTGGGAAGCCTCGTTCTCACACAGGGTGGAGCTCAGAACCTCCCAGAACCCGAGATGGATCAAATCCTCGGACTGGGATTCGCTGAATTAAACACAGAACCTCCGCCCCATTGGTTGTGATGGAACTGCAAGGAGGGAAATTGTTTGACCTACGCGGAAGTTCAGACAGAAACTACCCGCGTCCGCGAGAGACGGTTAGCGCTGCCTTTGATATTCCTGTCTGTGTTTCCTCCATTTGCCCCCAGCTCCGTCTCCCCCCGCTGTCGGACAAACCCCGGTCCGCAGAGGGTGCGCGCACCAGAAATGCGGCCATGTACGCTTATTCCAGCTCAATCGGACCAGTGTATCTGTAATGCCCGACGGACACTGTATAAACAAATAGCCTCGGAGGTAGCAGCTTAGACTGAAATCTCTGTACATGGTGAGCACACCGCTCACCCGGGACCGCACTGAACTCCGTCCGGTTTCAACATCGCAGAAAGTGTTGTCTCCGATTCGTCAGAACCAGGGAGCGTTCACAGCGGGGTTCGGACCGGGAGGGAATTCAATGGCACGAAGGAGCTCTGAAATGTTCAAGTTAACGAATTAATTACTGACCAAACGGATTAGGAGAAGCGATGTCATTACCTTCAATCAAAACATTGTCCTGTTGGTTTCTACTGAGTCAGTACTGTAGAACGTTTCACACCGACAGTGATATCCGAAATGTCCCACGGGGCTGGGTTCCGTCTCTGATCTCTGATCTCTCTCTCCCTCCCTCTCCCTCTCATCTCTATCTCTCTCTCTCTCTCAGTCACACACACACACACACATTCTCTCTCAGTCACACACACACACACACACATTCTCTCTCTCTCACACACACACACACACACACACACACATACACTCTCACACACACACAGACACATACACACACACAGACTCACACACACACACATACAGACACACACACTCACACACACATACAGTCACACACACACACACACATACACACAGACTCACACACACACACACACACACACACATACACTCACTCAAACACACACACACACACACACACACACACACACACACACACACACACACACACACACACACACACTAAAACTAACTACTCAAAAAACAACAGAGAAAACGTGAGATTTTACTGTTTGGATTGTCTCAGTTAAGAATGCGGCAGATCGGCTAATTCTATTATTTTTATTTTTCTTAGAAAGAAAGTTATTAAAACCACAGCTGATTTGGTGTTGAGATGAATTAGAATACTGGAAACTCACAAAGTCTGATAGCAATTGTGACAAGTCGGCATTCAGATTGCTGACACTGGGGAACTTTCTTTCCTCTGTCACCTCGTTTTATTGATATCCCCCTGGAACAGTAAGATTTGACTACAATATTCAGCCTGCTTTGCTGACAGTTGAAGGGAGGGGAGGAATGTTGAACCGTTTGGATTTGTTTCCAGCAGAAACGCCGCTCACTGATCCGAGGAATGTCTGCGTGTCGGAATCCGTCCTGCGGACGGGCAGCAGCTTGCACACAGAAAGTCGCGCTGTGAGTCTCACAGAACAGCAGCACCGGCTCCTCGCCCGATTCTCTGCTATGAAGCTGGAAGAAAACGACATGAAAATATATCCGCACGAAGACTGAATATTCTTAGTGAATTAAGGTGAGAATAATTCAGCTTCTGATATTTGTTTCCGATCTTTATTTCAAATCGATCCATGATCTGTGTTTTGCATCGGTGATCAATAACTCATTCGCTCCATTTTAACCCCCTTCCGGCGGCGATATGATTTGTGATCCTACACTTTCTTGTCAGCATTACTGAGATTTTTCACATCATGGCTTATGCCATGATTAAAAACTGATCTGAAACCAAGGGTTCCGATTTCAAAGCAAGCGTGTGAAAAATCTGTTTGGACAACACGTTTCCCGTTTCCAAAGCTTGTCATTTCAGATGAATGCATGTTATCTTTCCCTTTGAGACTGTGTTTATTGTGGGTGCTTCCAACTGATCCGCTCGACAACCTGTAGAAGCAAAGATTTTGATTCTGTTCAAGGCCACGGCACACAGTAAACAGCGGGGGGGGGGGGGGTGGTGGAGGCGGTGGTGGGAAAAGGGATTGGTGGGGGTGAGGGATGACCGGTTTCAGAAAGAGACAGGCGGCAGGCGGCATTACGGAGCGAAACACATGATTTTATTGTACGGGGCAGAAGGCTGGATGGGCTGAGTGGCCGATTTCTGCGTGGTATATTGACAGTAAAGATCTGACTCCAGATAGTAAATGTCGAACTCCAGAGTTACTGTAACATTTTTTACTGTAGTACAGGGTGGAAGAGAGCGCGTTGGGCCGTAAAAGGGGTCGTGCCACCGGGGGCGATCCTCAACGGTGCAGGAAGTGCTGGCCGGTTTGAGGTCCGAGAAACCCAAGGGGTCCCAGGGGAGTAGGGACCCCCCTGTTTGAGGGGATGGACAGGGAGAGTAAACCTTCGGGGGACGACCAGCGCAGTGGGCTGGTAGTGGCGGGCGTCCCGGGAGAGGAGGGGCGGCTGGTAGCATGTGCTTTAACTGTGGGAAAGAGGCGCATTTCCGGCGGGAACATGAACAGTCGGGGGTGTGCTACAGCTGTGGGGAAGGGGGACACTTTCGGAGGGATTGTGGGAGACAAGACGTCCCGAGGTGGGCAAGCCCCCGGGCGAATAAGAACGGAGAGGTTTCGGGAAACTTAGGACAGACTCAATGAGGGAACGGACTGGGGTCTCTGGAGGAACACATTGCTAGAAATCAGCCAGGGGACCACCGAAAGCCCAAGCGTGGGCCTACCGATAGAGGGAGTTTACGCAAAAGCCATCCTCGACACAGGATGTCAGGTTACCTTATTGCACCGGCCGTTCTAAAACAAATATCTAAAGCACTTGTCAGTAACCCCATTTGAGGCACTGGGGATTTCGGGTGTAAGAGACAGTGATTAGCCGTGCGATGTGTACCTGTCAGTGAGATTGGAATTCTCCGAGGGCGATGTGGGAGTGTCTGAAGCCATTGAGACGCCGGTGTTGGTTTGTCCGGACCCGGTTGGAACAGGTGTCGCTCTGCCCTTCTATTGCGGACTAACTCCCTCTTGTGAATGGCTCCTGAGAGTCTGTAAGGAGAAGGCGCTGGAGACCCTTTCGGTACACCCAGTGTTTCGAGCTGTGTTTCGAGTTGGATCCTGAGTGCAAACGAGTGTCGGTGTGGTGTACGCAAGGGAGGTCTAAAGTGATACGGCCAGTGGTGGTGGCACTAGTGATGGGGACCTCCAGATTCCCCGGAGTGCTGGCGGGCGAAGCCCTGTTAGTAGACGCCCCGCAGGGTCTCGAGGGGGAGACACGATTTCCGGCGGGGGTGCTGGTGAGGCCCGAAGTGCAGAGGCCAGCGGTGGTACCTGCGAGGCGGATGGCCGTGAGTGTCAGGAACACTATGGCAGGTGAAATTACTTTTAAGAGAGGGATCCCGCTGGCGCATTTGTTCCCGGTGACGGTAATGTCTAGCGCCCCTGTGAGGCCCACTAGAGGGGAAGGATTGGAAAGCAGAGGAAAGCTTACCACTGAGGCCTTTAACTTTCGGGATTCTCCTGTGTCACCGGAGCAGAAACGCAGGCTGGTGGAGAAGATGTTGAAGCTGAAAGATGTTTTTTTCTCTTGGCGAATTTGATGTGGGTTGCTCCAAGAGCACTCGCCATATCATCCGAGTGACTGAGGACACACTGTTCAGAGAGAGGTCACGGCGACTGGCCCCAACAGATTTGGAAGACTTCCAGCAGCACTTGTGTAAGTTGAAGGAAACTGGAATTATCACTGAGTCCCGAAGCCCCGCATGCGTCCCGAATAGTAGTGGCCCGGAATAAGATGAGAAGGGTACGCATGTGTGCGGACTATCGGACTTTCAACAGGCGAACTGTCGCTGACCAGTATATCAAATATGGGATATTAATTGCCCAGCAATAAAATCTAAAATTTGGCAATGCCAATCCACCTTCCGTTTTTAACTTTTGTAAATGTCTTTAACCTAACCTGGAATTTTTATTCGGCCAGAAATATATGAAAAAATTTTCAATGAACATTGACAAAAAAAGATTTCGGAATAAAAATTGGTACCGCTTGAAATATATATAAGAACATAGGTGAAAAATCACCTTAATAGCATTAATCCGACTTATCAATGATAAAGACAATGGTGAACATTTAGTAAACAAATATTTAATGTGATCAATTAAGGGTAAAAAAATAACCTTAAATAAATGCTTTTTTTTGTAATTTTAATCCCTAAGTATATAAAATAAACAGTAACTAATTTAAACGGCAAATTTCTGTAAATTGGAACCTGCCTATTTAGGGGGAACAATTCACTCTTATTAAGATTCAATTTATACCCGGAAAAATTACTAAACTGAGCCAACAATGATATAACTGCAGTAATGGATTTCTCAGGATCAGAAATGTATAATAACAAGTTGTCTGCATATTAAGATAACTTACGGATATCCATCCCGCGAGTAATGCCAAAAATGTTAGGTGATTCTCTAATAGCAATTGCCAAAGGTTCCAGCTCAATATCAAATAATAATGGACTAAGCGGACAACCTTGCCTGGTAATCCGAAATAAGCAAAAAAAGTGAGGTGCCGGAGACAATTTTCCACAATATGGACCAGTCACACACAGAATATCTACAGAGTTCAACAAAGACTGATCATGAGTCACCATGGCATTGTGCATGGGAAGTTGTGTTCAACAATACTTTTTTTAAGATTTTTGAAGATGATTGTCAATGAGGGTTGGGGAGTGGGTATTGTACATTGGCAAGCTGCCTCATGACAGCTTGGTCTGGAAGATAACGTCCCATGCGGTACAGAGACAGAGCTAGTTGGGTTCAAAAGTTGCCTTGAAGCTAGCAAGCAAAGAGTGGTGGATGAAGGTTTCTCCTCGGAGTGGAGGCGGGTAACTAGTGGTGTACCGCGAGGCTACAGGTTGGGACATTTGATATTCGTTATTTGATAGCAATGATTACAATGCAAGTGCACAAGGCTTGACCAGAAATTTCGCCGATGACAGACAATTAGTAGATGGTACTCACGGTGAATGTTATCGTCGCTTATAGGGGATCTAAATGGGCAGAGGATGGGAAATAGATTCCAAAACCAACCCGAGCAGCAACGGTTTCATGCAGAGGCTGGTGATTATGTGGCGGGAACTGCCAGAGGAAGTGGATGAGTCAGACACAATCGTATAATTCCAGAAGCAGTTGGGATGTGAAGATGGAAGGAAGAGGACAGGAGGAAAACGGGCCCAACTTAGAAAATTAGGACAATCTCAGTGTACACTGTGGTCAGCATTGTCTCGATCGGCTGAAGGGTCAGTATCTGTGGTTTGTTGCTCTGTGCCTCTATCGGAAGAATGCTCTAGATATCACTGGACAGACATACAGACATGGTTTGGGAGTTGATGCGAACTGCGGCTCTGATACAGAGAATGGCTGTACTGTCACATTTGCAAAGTAATCCAACTCTCTCTGACTCACTGTCTGCTTGTTGTGTGTAATTCAGGGCATCACCAGAAGGCGGCGCTGTCCAGCACCGGGATCAGAGTGTAAACAAGACGACGACAATCAACAACCATCAGTCAGAATCAGAATGGCTACAGGTATGTTCACCTGGATCTTTATAACTAAACCTGCCCTGTTGGTGCACAATAGTTCAGATGAAGAAGCTTACACAGGCGCTAACAGGGCAGAGAAAAAGTTTCATCAAGCAGTGTCATTGATCCCACTGGTAAAGTGCCTTTGTGTAATCGATCGGTCCAACAGTTCCAGCGAAGGGACCTGACACCAGTAATGGTCGAATGACTCCACTCACCAGGCAAAGCTTCACCTGAGTGAAAGGAGCCGGAGACCCCGAATCAGCATGTTGAGAGTGAAACACGAACAGGAATGTGACAGCGGTGCTGTTTGTTATGTAAAAGTCTACGTTCAGGGTTTTTTTGCACATCAGGGCCTGTTTAGAGGTGAAAGACATCTCCAACTTTCATTTATAAAATTCAGAGGCAGGTGACAAGAGCATTTCCTGGATTTCAGAGATTGTGCGATAATACAACATTTCAGGTTTTGTCAGGGCAGCTCTCAACTCCCCCCTCGCTGCGCAAAGTAGATGAGGGGAGTTTTCCGAACTCAGTTTTCTGTAGCCGAGCCGAGAACATTGCCAGCCTTGGAAATGGCTGAGCATCAGGAGACACTTCATTTGTGGTCTGCATTGGTCTGTCACTGTCTGGTATGGAGGGGCTGCTGCACAGGACCGAGTGAAGCTGCCGGAAGTTGTAAATATTCAGGGAGCGGTGTCTCAGAAAGGCAGCGTCCATTATTAACGACATCCAGCACCTAAGGCATACCCTTTTCTCACTGTTACCATCAGGGAGGAGGTACAGAAGCCTGAAGGCACACACTCAGTGATTCAGGAACAGATTCGTCCTCTCTGCCATCCCATTCCTAAATGGACATTGAATCTTTGGACACTACTTCATTTATTTTAAAAATATACAATCATTCTGTTTTTGCACGTTTCTTTAATTTATTCAATACACGTAATTGGTTTACTTCTTTATTTTATTATTATTATTATTATTATTATTATTATCATCATCATCATCATCATCTTTCTCATTTTTATTCATTATTATTATTCCCGCTAGATTACGTACTGTATTGAAATAATGCTGCTAAGTTAACACATTTCATGTCACATGCCGGTGATAATAAACCTGATTCTGATTCTGTTTTACGTGTGCAAGTTTACCCTTCAAGCTCCCGTGTTCCGGAGCAAACTGTCCCAGCCGAACCATATAACAAACAACCCCATCCGGTAACGGACTTGTCAATATCCTCGACACTTCTTCAAGCTGAATCACGTCCATCCTGTAGATTAGCAACTGTAAAGCTCTCTCAGCGAGCCTTTTAGCTGCTAGAAATGTACGTAAGACTCTCCCTTTGCCAATGACTTGTATAGCTACTACATGACAATTATTATCCAGGAGACGGGATGGGACCCAGGGGACCAGGCATCATGGGCTTCAAGGTTATGTTCAGTCTGTAACCCAGGGGACTGGACGTTGTCCATCTCAAGGCAGAGGTCAGTCTTTGACCCAGGGGACAAGACAGTGTGTGACAAAGCAACCGGAGAACGTTCAATCTGGAGGATCGGACGACGAGTAATCCAGTGCCTTATCTGTGAGTGACACAGGTGACTGGACAGTTTGTGATCCAGGGAGAGTTATGTTTGTGGGAGATAATCCCAGTGATAATTCCCGGTATCACCTGATGCCGATCCATTAATAACCGCTGATTATTGGTGTGTTCAGCTAATGCGTAGTCGGTGATCAGTATTACTGTGTTTATCCATTTCTTTTTCTGGGAGTGGATGTGTCCACTCACTGGCTTATCGGGATGGTGACCTAACATGAAGGGTGGTTTACATTCACCAGCACAGTCCCTCTCCAAATCCGGTCAGCCGGAGTCCCGGCTCCATTGCAGACACCCGTTGTGAATCCTTGTTCGAGCATAAATCACTCTAAACCTGCAATTCATCATTTACTGCAGGTGGGAAATTAAATCCGGTACAGAAAGTACACAAGAGGCTCTTACCAGGCAGCTCATCGAGGGAAGATGATCGGGACACGGGAAGCAAGGTTCCAAAGCAGGGTCAGATTGAGAGCAATGTCCCAATGGAATGCGGTCCGGCCGCAGAGGAGGAGGAGCAAATTCAGCCCAGAGACAGTGACGTCAGAGACACCGAGCAGGACCCTGGAACCGCTACAAGTGAGGCGACTGCCTGTCAGCCCAGAGACAGTGACGTCAGAGACACTGAGCAGGGCCCTGGAACCAGCACAAGTGAGGCGACTGCCTGTCAGCTCGGAAACTCATCAAACACGGAATTGTCAAGTGCCCAACAGGGAGTGGGTGAGTGAAGCATGAGGGTGATGTGTTCGCAGAATGAGGTGGGAAGTGGGTAAATGTGATTCCTTGTTGGAGGGTTGGTCAGAGAGGGGAAAGTGTGGGCGTGGTGCATGCGGTGTAGTGTGGCACCGGTTACCGCACTACAGGAAATGTCCTACCTGCTCTGAGGATTTCCAGGATGTGTATCGGAGGAAATGCAGCTCTCCGGATAAGAGAGTATTTCCAGGATATGAGTTCTGGGAAATGTATTCGCCAGGATAGAGAGAGTATCTCTGGGAAGCGACTATCATTGACAGTCCCAACATATATTGACCATTTTAAACTGAAATCGGTGAGTGGGAGGGACCGTGGGAGAGACAGGTTTATGGTGAATGGGTTCCTTCTGGGAACGTCTAGCACAGCGCATTGATGGGTCGGTTTTTTAAGGCCAGTGTTGGAGATTAGGGCAAAATACGTGTTTCCAGCTGAAAGCAGGTAAACATTGAGGTTCAAGAGATGACTGGTTTGTTGAGTTTGGTGAAGCAGTGGAGACAAGCGATATTTGAGTTTGTGACTACATTCCCATTTTATATTCGCAGAGCCAGAGTTTACAATCTCCGACCTCCTGGCAGAGGGGGGCGAGTATCGACTGTACCAACTGACAAAGTTCTACAGGGAGAGACTGAAACATGCAATTGAAGAGAAAGTTGAACGACTCGGTTGGATGTTGACAAAGGAGGGACATTTCAGTAGAGAAGAAAATGAGGTGATTGTATTTAGAGTATTGTCACTGAACTTCTGGTATCAAAGGGAATAGTGATCAATATTAATCTCCTGTACTTGCTAGGAGTTCTACCTGGCATTAAAGACTTTGATCTCTGAATTGTCTTCAGTAGATCTGTTTCAGCTGTTCAGGTGGGGAGCACTGGGAACTGTAGGTTCAGAGTCACCTTCTCCTCTCACACCTGCTGTATTTATCAGTGTACCGGACCTCAGTCAGACCTTTGTCTTCAGTAGATCTGTTTCAGCTGTTCAGGTGGGGAGCACTGGGAACTGCAGATTCAGAGTCACCTTCTCCTCTCACACCTGCTGTATTTATCAGTGTACCGGACCTCATTCAGACCTTTGTATTCAGTAGATCTGTTTCAGCTGTTCAGGTGGGGAGCACTGGGAACTGCAGATTCAGAGTCACCTTCTCCTCTCACACCTGCTGTATTTATCAGTGTAGCGGACCTCAGTCAGACCTTTGTCTTCAGTAGATCTGTTTCAGCTGTTCAGGTGGAGAGCACTGGGAACTGCAGGTTCAGAGTCACCTTCTCCTCTCACACCTGCTGTATTTATCAGTGTACCGGACCTCAGTAAGACCTTTGACAAGGTTCCGCACAGAAGGTTAGTTAGGAAGGTTCAATTGTTAGGTATTAATATTGAAGTAGTAAAATGGATTCTACTGTGGCTGGATGGGAGATGCCAGAGAGTAGTGGTGGATAACTGTATGTCATGTTGGAGGCCGGTGACTAGTGGTGTGCCTCAGGGACCTGTCCTGGGTCCAATGTTGTTTGTCATATCCATTAATGATCCGAATGATGGGCTGGCACATTGGATTACTAAGTATGCAGAGGATACTAAGATAGGTGGCGCTGTGGATAATGAAGTAGGTTTTCAAATCTTACAGAGAGATTTAGGCCAGTTAGAAGAGTGGGCTGAAAGATAGCAAATGGAGTTTAATGCTGATAAGTGTTAGGAGCTACATTTTGGTAGGACTAATCAAAATAGGACATGTACGGTAAATGGTAGGGCATTGAGGAATGCAGTATAACAGAGTGAACTAGTAATAATGGTGCATAGTTCCCTGATGGTGGAATCTCATGTGGATAGGTTGATGAAGAAAGCTTTTGGTATGCTGACCTTTAAAAATCAGAGCATTGAGTATAGAAGTTGGGAAGTAAAGTTAAAATTGTGCAAGGCAAACCCAAATTTGGAGTATTGTGTACAGTTCTGGTCACCGAATTATTGGAAAGATGTCAACAAAATACAGAGAGTACAGAGGAGATTTACCAGAATGTCACTTGGGTCTCAGCACCTAAGTACAGAGAAAGGTTGAACAAGTTAATTCTTTATTCTTTAGAGCGTTGAAGTTTGTGTGGGGAACTTGATAGAGGCATTTAAAATTATGAGGGGTTAGATAGATTTGACGTGCATAGGCTTTTTTTCCATTGAGAGTAGGGGAGATTCAAACAAGAGGACATGAGTTGAGAGTTGGGGGCAAAAGTTTAGGGGTAACACGAGGGGGAACGTCTTTACTCAGAGAGTGGTAACTGTGTGGAATAAGCTTACAGTAGAAGTGGCAAAGACAGGTTCAATATTGTCATTTAAAACTGGATATGTATATGGACAGGAAGGGAATGGAGGGTTATGGGCTGAGTGCAGGTAGGTGGGACTAGGTGAGAGTAAGCGCTCGGCACGGACTGTGTTACTGTGCTGTAATAGTCATATCGTTGTATGACATAAGTGCAAGGGCTGCATATCTGGACTGTTGAACAGGCATTCAGTCTAAAATTAATGTTGCATCTTATCAGGACCGTCGGTCAAATTCACCTCAGCTCATTAATCCAGGATGAATATTAATCTGTGAGATTCGCCATGTCTGTCCATCTACTCCACAATAAATTAATTGTTTGCTTTTATAGAAAGTCACTGAACTGACAGAGAAGGGAAACCGGACAGAGAGTTCCAGACTCTTCCTCAGTTTGGTGATGGGCAAAGGCTCCCGGGCCCGGAGGGCGATGTGGGAATCCTTTGTGATGTGGAGGACTGAGTTACCGAAGTTGGACAGGATACTGAGGGAAATACAGGAGCTCGGTATGTTAAAAACACGCACTGAACCCAAAGGCACATTAAATAGTTGTAATTATTTTAGTTCTGTTTTCATGAACTCTTCTGTTGATTTAAACAGGTCCTGACCCAGAGGAATACATAAACATCGCACAAGGGTTGTCTGAGTTACCCACTGAACTGACAGGTGAGTGATGAAATGCTCAGTTCACACCACATCTCAAATGTTAGACTGTGACTTGGCAGAATCTGGGAACGAAAATCCACCATCAATCATTCGCCGATCTCTGGTTTCAGGTTACAATTCAGATCATCTCTCTTTGCAGCCTGAACATTGTAAAGTGTATTTTTCCAGCTGTTCCAGCTGTTGATGTATTAATCCAACCCTTGTGTCTCTGAACCCTCCACTCCGGGTCCTAACACTCTGGGAATCCCCACACACCCCAGACAGGCTCCTGACACACTGTATGACCCAGTCCAGGTGACCTTTCTCTCTTCAGACCTTTCAGATTCCGAAGCACCTCCTTCGTAAAAGCAGCTGCACTCAATTCTGATTCTCAAACCTCTACTTACCTCACACGCTACCGAATCCAAGCAACATCCTGGTGAACCTGTTCTGCACCCTCTCCAATCATCCCCAGTGCTGGACAATCAGAAGTGAACACAATACTCTAGATGCACCTTAAAACCATCAGACTTAGGCAGACAATTAAGCCATTCAGCTCAGTGAATTTGCTCCGCAATTCCTCTCAACCCCATTATCCTGCCTTCTGTAAATGTTGACGTTCTTCCGAATCAGGAACATAGACCTGCATTTTAGTATGACCATTGACTTGTCTTCCTCTGCCAACTATGACAATAATTTCACAGATTCACCACCCGCCAGCGAAAGCAATTTCTTGCGATATGGTTCCCCGCCAGCCAGGGCAATTCACCACAGTTCCCAGGCATGTTAACCTTGTGTATGAGCCTCCCACGTGGGAACCTTGTCAAAGATTCTACCAATATCCAAGTAGACAACATCCATCTGTAACTTCATCCATCACCTTTGTCACCTCCTGGAGGAACTCAATTAAGTTAGCCAGACACAAGCCCCACCCAAAGCCTTGCTGATGAACCCTCAAACGTTCTCCCTTTCATACTCCCATGCGGCAGAAAATATAAAAAGCTGAAGGTACGTACCAGCACCCTCAAGGACAGCTTTAATTCTGCATTTATGACTATTGAATGGTCACCTACTATGTTATTATTGGCTCCTAATAATAAGAAAATTTTATATATAAAATTGTAACATTATGTATCTCATAAACAATAACCACTTATTTAGATAGACATAATACGTACAGAAAAGCGGAAAGAATACTTTTAGCGTATGAACAAATTTAAGAACAACTGATAATCAATTATGTTATTCTATATCCAACACTGAGGAAAGCAGACATCTTTCAATGTTATATTGTATCAAAAATCATTTGATTCTCTCCCTTGGTTGGCTAACAGAACTTCCAAGTATATATAAGATTCATCCAGTACTTGTGAAATTTCTACAACATCTAATAAAGCACTGGTGGACAATAATCACCCTATTAACAACCACAAATGAACAACCACCGTTATCAAAATAAATGTAGGGATTTCCCATTGTGAATTTTTAAGCCCACTATGGTTTTGTCCGGCTTTAACCCCGATCATAATTTACTGAAACGGAGAAATCTCAGGTATAAAATCAGAAAAAAAACAAATTATACCTTGACACTGCTATACATTGATGATTCGAAATTATTTGCTCTTGCATCAGTAAAGCTAAGACAAATAATTCAAATAATGGAACTAATTTCCAAAGGTATAAACTTGAGACTAGAAAAGTACAGAACATGAAACATAAAGAAAGGTGCAATAAAGCCGGCAGAATATCAAACAGAGCATCAGGATACAAGGCAGCCGATGGATGAATATGAAACATATACGTAGGATATCAATAAGCAAGGAAAATAGATCATCTTGTGATAAAGGAAAATCTGAATTTACATCAAGGATGAAGGAAATCTGCCAAACAGAGCTGAACAGTAAAAGTTTAACAAAGGGAGTAAACATTCACTGGGCCCATATTGATGGATTCTTTTGGTATAGTTTCCTGGTCTGAAACGGATCTAGAAAATACGCAAAGAAAAGTAAGAACTTAAAGAACAATTTCTAGCAGACACCATGTGCACTGGAGCGCACTTTGATACGAAATAGGACGGTGTGAGTATGATGCGTCACAGATCGAAAACAAATGACACAACAGTCAGATAAAAACTCTCAGAATCAGGTTTGATATCAGGGACAGAAGTTGTGAAAACTGTTTTCAGTGCCAGCAGCACAATTGTAGAAACAGGATTGTATCAGCGTGATTTAATCAGTCTGATGGCCTGGTGGAAGAAGCTGTCCCGGAGCCTGTTGGTCCTGGCTTTTAAGCTGCGGTACCGTTTCTCTGATAGGAGGAGCTGGGACAGTGTGTGCGTGGTGAGACTTGGGTCCAGAATGATCCTCTGGTCCCTTTTTACCCTCCTGTCTCTGTAATGTCATGAATAGTGGGAAGTTCACATCTGCAGATGGGCTGGGCTGTCCGCACCACTGTCCGCAGAGTCCTGCGATCGAGGGAAGTACGGTTCCCGTACCAGGCAGTGACGCAGCCAGTCGGGATGCTCTCAGTTGCACCCCTGTAGAAAATTGTTCGCATTCGGAGGCCCAGACCAAACCTCCTCAACCATCTGAGGTGAAAGAGGTGCTGTTGTGCCTTTCTTTCACCCACAGCTGGTGTGCACAGACCACGTGAGGTCCTCAGTGATGTTTCTGCCGAGGAACTTAAAGCTGTTCACACTCTCAACCCCAGATCCATTGAGGTCAACAGGGGTTAGCCTATCTCCACTCCTCCTGATTTTGCGACATTGCAACCATCTCCTTCGTTTTTCCGACATTGAGGGAGAAGTTGTTTTCTTGACACCATTGTGTCAGGGTGTTGACTCTTCAGTTTGCGTATAAGGAGAAGGTGGGAGTGGAGGATGCTATCACGTATTTGCTGCACAAATCACTCTCTCACCTAGATGGGGTCAGTTGTGCTGTGAGGATTACATTCCTTGACTTCTCTAGTGCCTTTAACACCATCCAGCCCAAGATCTTAAGGCACAAACTAACGGAGATGGGAGTAGACTCTCACATGGTGGATTGGATAGTGGACTACTTGACAGATAGACCTCAGTATGTGCGGTTGGGAGACTGTAGGTCTGACACGGTGGTCAGCAGCACAGGAGCGCCGCAGGGAACCGTACTCTCTCCGGTCCTGTTCACCCTGTACACATCAGACTTCCAATATAACTCGGAGTCCTGCCATGTGCAGAAGTTCGCTGATGACACGGCCATAGTGGGGTGCGTCAGGAATGGACAGGAGGAGGAGTATAGGAAACTGATACAGGACTTTGTGATATGGTGCAACTCAAACTACCTGCGTCTCAATATCACCAAGACCAAGGAGATGGTGGTGGACTTTAGGAGATGTAGGCCTCATATGGAGCCAGTGATCATTAATGGAGAATGTGTGGAGCAGGTTAAGACCTACAAGTATCTGGGAGTACAGTTAGACGAGAAGCTAGACTGGACTGCCAACACAGATGCCTTGTGCAGGAAGGCACAGAGTCGACTGTACTTCCTTAGAAGGTTGGCGTCATTCAATGTCTGTAGTGAGATGCTGAAGATGTTCTATAGGTCAGTTGTGTAGAGCGCCCTCTTCTTTGTGGTGGCGTGTTGGGGAGGAAGCATTAAGAAGAGGGACGCCTCACGTCTTAATAAGCTGGTAAGGAAGGTGGGCTCTGTCGTGGGCAAAGTACTGGAGAGTTTAACATCGGTAGCTGAGCGAAGGGCGCTGAGTAGGCTACGGTCAATTATGGAAAACTCTGAACATCCTCTACATAGCACCATCCAGAGACAGAGAAGCAGTTTCAGCGACAGGTTACTGTCGATGCAATGCTCCTCAGACAGGATGAAGAGGTCAATACTCCCCAATGCCATTAGGCTTTACAATTCAACCGCCAGGACTTAAGAACTTTTTAAAAGCTATTATTAATGCTTTTTGAGATAGTGATTTAGATGCATATCATATTTTTTACTGAGTTAAGTATTGTATGTAATTAGTTTTGCTACAACAAGTGTATGGGACATTGGAAAAAAGGTTGAATTTCCCCATGGGGATGAATAAAGTATCTATCTATCTATCTACCATGTAGGCTACCTCGGTATTATTTGAGATTTGGCCAATAAATGTAGTATCATCAGCAAATTTAATTAGCAGATTGGAGCTGTGGGTGGCGACACAGTCATGCGTATACAGAGAATAAAGGAGGCGGCTTAGGACACAGCCCTGAGGGGCTCCTGTGTTGAGTGGCAGAGGTGAGGGAACCCACTCTTACCACTTGCCGGCGATCTGACAGGAACTCCACGATCACACTGCACAAGACAGGGTGACGGCCGAGGTCACTGAGCTTCTGGTCAAGCCTGGAGGGAATGATGGTGTTGAATGCTGAACTGCAGTTCAAGAGCAGCATTCTCACATAGACATCCCTCTTCTCGGGATGTTTAAAGACAGTGTGTAGAGCAGTGAGTGTTGTGTCGATCGGTTGTGTCAGTAGGAGGATTGTAGTGGGTCCAGTGTGTGTGGCAGCAAGCTGCAGATGTAGTCCATAGACAGCCTTGCAAAGCATTTGCTTATTATTGAGGTGCATGTGATAGGACGCCAGACGTTCAGACATGCTGCCTTGGTGGTTTCAGGTACAGCGACAATGGTGGATGATTTGAAGCAGGAGGGCACTCTGCACTTTGAGGGGGAGAGATTAAAAATATCTGTAAACACACCTGTCCAGTTGTCCCGCGCAAATCATGATTAATCCCCCTGGGATGCCGTCCGGTCCCGCAGCCTTGTGACTGTCCACTCGCTGGAAACACCCGCGTACTTCAGACTCAGAGATGACCAATGTGCAGACCGCTTTGGCGGCTCTCCTCGGGGGCTCAGTGTCGGCGATGTCGAACCGAGCGTGAAAAGATTCAGCTCCTCTGGGCGAGAGGCAGCATCACTGCACTGAGCTGTGAAATCAGTGACGGTGTGTAGACCTGGCCATAAGCTGTGCGTGTTGTTGGCGGAGAGTTGTCCCCGAATCCTGTCTCTGTATTGTCGTTTCACTGACTGGATGGCTTTGCCCAGATCGGAGCTGCGTTTCCTGAGCTCCAGCTGATCACTGGCAACGTAAGCTGTCGGTCACGCGGCAAGTGCTGTTCACACGGAACGGCTGATCCAGAGTTGCTGGTTTGGGCAATCCTGACTGGTTTCTGGTGGCAAACATTCCCCCTCGGTGACAATAACACACATCTGGGGGACGTATTACACAGCTGTGATAATAACAGCCGGGAACTCCTGCAGTAACCTGAAAGATTTACACAGCAGCACCAGGTACTCCAGATCCGGGGAACAAAAGGATTTGAGGGCATGGACATGCCGGGGTTCCACCAAGCATTCATGACCATGAAGCAAAGCATACCCTCAGTCCTTGTCTCTTCCCTGGTGTGTGTGTGTGTGTGTGTGTGTGTGTGTGTGTGTGTGTGTGTGTGTGTGTGTGTGTGTGTGTGTGTGTGTGTGTGTGTGTGTGTGTGTGTGTGTGTGTGTGTGTGTGCGTGTGCGGGCAGATGGGTCTCATTGGCCGAGATTGGCAGTTCACCCAGCAACAGGAAAGCTCTGATCTCAAACATCCACGGCTCTGTAACTACCCCTCATGGGGAAGAGTTTGGGAGTCAACCCAGTGGATCTAGAGCCCCTGGGGCAGTCTTAAATAGTGTTCAACGCAGACTGGCATCTCATGAAACACCTCTGGTGCCAAGCTGTGACAGTGTCTGCCGTTCCTTTGTGTACATTGGATGCAGGGAGAGAGGGAGCTTGCTGCATCGGCAAAAGCTTCCTCTCTATATCGGAGTGTCCCAGCTTGCAGGGTCAGGACATCCTCGGTCGACTCTGACAGACGGAGGCCTCATTAGACAGAGCCCCACACCCTCACAGCAAGACTGATGAGTAGCAGTTGTCAAAACTTCACAACCCTCTCCCACAGACACGACGTACATCACTGAGACAGACGCTTGTGGTTTCTTCCATTAACAGAGATTCCATCTTTCCACCAAACCTCCATCACTGTGACTGCAAACGAGCCATTTTCTTTCTTGTCGTTTCGAAGGGTTATCGATCCGCAAGTTCACTGTGATTCTCCCCCCGGCGCTGCCCGACTTGAGTATTTCCGGCATATTCTGCTCCTGTTTTGATGCAAGAGCAGTGGACACCCGTGACACCCCAGTGTGTAGCTTTGCCAAAATGCACGTTGTCCTGCTCTCCATATTTCCTGACCAGGTCAACATTAACATCATCTGTTAATGACGCAACAATGCTTTAAATGCAGTGAAATGTTGTAACGGGAGTGCAGTCAGGATTGCAATAGGATATCGGGGAATGTTCACCTCCATCAGTAATTAGTGTCAGAATATGAGGATTAGATATTTTTCTGGAACAATCATCGCTGTTAGTTCCAGTGTCTGTGAACAGAATTTTACTTTCTGTCCTAATATCCACGGAAGCATTGAACTAATTCATGTAATTTCAAACACTGAATATTGGACTGCAGCTATAAAGACCTTTGTCAGTTGAGCTAGTTAACATTTTGACTCTGTTCTCTGTTCCCATGAAGATGTTCAACAGAAACACAAGGAGACTCTGCGGGCACAAACTGAAACACTGAGAGTGAACACGATCCTGATGAGGGAGAAGGTGAAGGTTTTCCAGCTGATTGATCGATACGCTGAGCTCACGGTCATTTCTACTGTTCGAGATCGGAGACTGGTGGAACATGAGCTGCTGGCAAGAGGCAGAGACCACGAGGAGTGGAGAGAGAAACATCTCCGCAGGGAGCTGGAAAAAATCCAGACTGATCAGTTGTTTCAGAGCAGCTTTTCCCGGAGTAAATCCAAATCTGGGAGTTCGGCAGCAGTGGCCGGAGCCCCAGGGATCGGGAAAACCACAATGGTACAAAAGATTGTTTATGACTGGACCACGGGAAAAATTTACCAACAATTCCAGTTCATATTCAGTTTCAAGTTCCGAGATTTAAACACGATCAATTGTACAATAAACCTCTCGAACCTGGTGCTGTTTTACTATCCTTACCTCGGGAATGTCCTGAAATCACTGTGGAAGAATCCAGAGGGAATGCTATTTATATTTGATGGTTTGGATGAATTCAACGACACAATTGATTTTGCTGACAGCTGGAGAAACACGGACCCTCAGGACTCATGCACAGATCCTGAATTCCGGTGCAAGGTGTCTGACATAGTGTACAGTTTAATCCAGGGCAAGCTGCTCCCAGGGTGTTCAGTGCTGGTGACCACCCGCCCCACTGTGTTACATTTCTTGGAAAAAGCGAAGATCGGTGTCTGGGCTGAAATCCTGGGATTTGTTGGTGAGGAACGGAAGGAATATTTCATCAGGCATTTTGAAGATCAGACGGTGGCAGCAGCTGTTTTCAAACACGTGGAGGAGAACGAGATCCTGTACACCATGAGCTACAACCCCTCCTACTGCTGGATCCTCGCTCTGACACTGGGCCCCTTCTTCACACAAAGAGTCAGGGACCCGCAGAGAGTTCCCAAGACCATCACTCAACTGTACTCCTACTATATTTACAACATCCTGAAAAATCACGGCCGTGAGATTGAGAGACCCCATGATGTGTTACTCAGGGTCGGTCAGATGGCCTACAGAGGAGTGTCCGAGAAGAAGATTGTATTTGCAGACGGAGATTTGATCAAGTTCAATCTGCAGCCTTCCCAGTTCCTGTCCGGGTTCCTGATGGAGCTTTTGGAGAGAGAGGATTCTGCCCAGAGCGTGGTGTACACATTCCCACACCTCACCATCCAAGAGTTTGTAGCTGCAGTCGCACAATTCCTGACTGTACATCCCAAGGATATCCTGAAATTCCTCACTGAAGCCCACAAGACAAAAGATGGGCGATTTGAGGTATTTCTCCGTTTTGTTGCTGGTCTCTCCAACCCAATGACAGCTCGGGGCCTGGAGGAGTTTCTGGGTCCATTTCCTCATCAAACAACCTGCCGGGTGATTGACTGGTTGAAGAACAAGGTTAAACGCCAGAGTAGAAACACGGGTGACATTGGTAGAAGGAGACTCCTGAACACATTGCACTACCTGTTTGAGTCTCAGAATCGTGGACTGGCTCAGGCCGCACTGGGATCTGTGGAAACACTGTCATTCAGTGGAATGACACTGACCCCGGTTGACTGCGCGGTCCTGTCTCATGCCATCGGATTCTGTAATACAATAAAACACCTCGACCTGGAGAACTGCCACATTCAGTGTGAAGGAATCCAGCGGCTGGGACCCGGGCTGCACAAGTGCCAGGAGTTGAGGTAACTTGATTTATCTCTCACTCAGAAATGTGAAACTGTTCCATTGTGCCGTTTCAAAGTAAACGGATTTGGGTAAAACTGCAGTAAATCAGATTGAGATGAATTGTGACAAATGCCACCCCCTTCATCCTGTGCGATCACTCTTCCCAATCCCCCTTTTTCCTGTTGGATTTCTCTTAGCCATTACCCTTCCTCTTGTCAGATTTCTCTTCCACACCCCCGTTCCTGCTGTGGGATCTCTCTTCCCTATCCACTTCCTCCTGTGGGATCTCTCTTCTGAACCCCTTCCTCCTGTGGGATCTCTCTTCCCAACCCCTTCCTCCTGTGTCATCTCTCTTCCAGATCCCCCTTCCTCCTGTGGCATCTCTTCCCCATCCCCCTTCCTCCTATGGGATCTCACTTCCCGATCCCTTTCCTCCTGTGGTATCTCTCTTCTCCATCCCCTTCCTCCTGTCGGATCACTTTCCCCATCCCCCTTCCTCCTGTGGGATCTCTCTTCCCCATCACCCTGCCTTCTGTGTGATCTCTCTTCCCGATCCCTTTCCTCCTGTCGGATCACTTTCCCCATCCCCCTTACTGTGGGATCTCTCTTCCCCATTCCCATCCTCTTGTGGGATCTCTCATCCCCATCACTCTTCTTCCTGAGGGATCTCTCTTCCAAATCCCCTTACTCCTCTGGGATCTCGATAACCCATCCCCTTCCTCCTGTGGAATCTCTCTTCCCCATCCCCCTTAATCGTGTGGGATCTCCTTTACCCATCCCCCTTCCTCCTGTGGAATCTCTCTTCCCCATCCCCCTTCCTTCTGTGGGATCTCCCTTCCCCATCCCCCTTCCTCCTGTGGAATCTCTCTTCCCCATCCCCCTTAATCGTGTGGGATCTCCTTTACCCATCCCCCTACCTCCTGTAGAATCTCTCTTCCCCATCCCCCTTAATCGTGTGGGATCTCCTTTACCCATCCCCCTTCCTCCTGTGGAATCTCTCTTCCCCATCCCCCTTCCTCCTGTGGAATCTCTCTTCCCCATCCCCCTTAATCGTGTGGGATCTCCTTTACCCATCCCCCTTCCTCCTGTGGGATCTCCCTTCCCCATCCCCCTTCCTCCTGTGGAATCTCTCTTCGCCATCCCCCTTAATCGTGTGGGATCTCCTTTACCCATCCCCCTACCTCCTGTGGGATCTCTCTTCCCCATCCCCCTACCTCCTGTGGGATCTCTCTTCCCCATCCCCCTTCCTCCTGTGGAATCTCCCTTCCCCATCCTCCTTCCTCCAGTGGGATCTCTCCTTCCCATTCCCCTTTCTCCCGTAGGATCTCTCTTTTCCATCCCCCTTCGACGTGTGGGAACTCTGTTCCCCATCCCACTTCCTCCTGTGGGATCTCTCTTCCCCATCCCCCTTCCACCTGTGGGATTTCTCTTCCCCATCCCCCTTCCTCCTGTGGGATCTCTCTTCCCCATCCCACTTCCTCCTATGGGATCTCTCTTCCCCATCCCCTTCCTCGTGTAGGATCTCCTTTACCCATCCTCCTTCCTCCTATAGGATCTCTCTTCCCTATCCCTCTTCCTCCTGTTGGATCTCCCTTCACCATCCGCCTTCCTCCTGTGGGATCTCTCCTTCCCATTCCCCTTCTCCCATAGGATCTCACTTTTCTATCCCCCTTCGACCTGTGGGAACTCTGTTCCCCATCCCACTTCCTTCTGTGGGATTTCTCTTCCCCATCCCTCTTCTTCCTGTGGGATCTGTCTTCCCCATCCCACTTCCTTCTGTGGGATATCTCTTCCCCATCCGCATTCCTCCTGTGGGATCTCTCCTTCCCATCCCCATTACTCCCGTAGGATCACTCTTTCCTATTCCCCTTCCTCGAGTGGGATATGTCTTCCCCAAACCCCCAACTCCTATGGGACCTCTTCCCCATCCCCCTTCCTGCTGTAGGATATGTCTTCCCAATCCCCCTTCATCCTATGGGATCTCTTTTCCATATCCCCTTTCCTCCTGCAGGATCTCTCTTTCCTATCCCCCTTCCACCTGTGGGAACTCTCTTCCCAATCCCCCCATAACTGTAGTATCACTTTTCCCCATTCCATTTCCTACTGCGGGATCACTTGTCAACATCCAGCTTCCTCCTGTGGGATCTCTCTTCCCCATTCACCTTCCTCCTGAGGGATCTCTTTTCGCGATCTCCTTCCTCCTGTGGGATATCTCTTCCCCATTCCTTTCTTCCTGTGGGATCTCTCTTCCCCATCCGCTTCCCCATGTAGATTTCATTTCCCGATCTCCTTCCTCCCCTTCGATCTCCCTTCCTGATTCAGCTTCCTACTGCGGGATCTCTCTACTATATCCACTTCCTCCTCTGGGATCTCTCTTCCCCATCCCCCTTCCTCCTGTGGGATCTCACTTCTCCATCCCCCTTCCTCCTGTGGTATCTCTCTTCCCCTTTCTCCTTCCTCCTGTGGGATCTATCTTCCCCATCCCCCTTCCTCCAGTGGGATCTCTCTTCCCCAGCCCCCTTCCTCCTGTGGGACAATGGACAATAGACAATAGGTGCAGAAGTAGACCATTCAGCCCTTCGAGCCCGGTTCCTGCATTGTCCCCATATCCCTTGATTCCCCTATCCATAAGATACCTATCTAGGTCCTTCTTGAAAGCATCCAGAGAATTGGCCTCCACTACCTTCCGAGGCAGTACATTCCAGAACCCCACAACTCTCTGGGAGAAGTTTTTCCTTAACTCTGTCCTATCCGTCCAGTCAACTTTGGCCAGCTCCTCCCTCATGGCTCCATAGTTTCCCCTGTTCAACTGCAACACTGACACCTCCGAGCTGCCCTTATCCTTCTCAAACTGCAGATAAAAGCACATCATGTTATGGTCAATACCTCCTAATGGCTCCTTTACTTCAAGATCGCTTATCAAATCCTGTTCATTACACAAGACTAAATCCAGAATAGCCTTGTCCCTGGTCGGCTCTCGTACAAGCTGTTCCAAGAATGCATCCCGTAGGCACTCTACAAACTACCTATCCTGGGGTCCAGCACCAAACTGTTTCTCCCAGTTCACCTGCATGTTGAAATTCCCCATACCCCTACCTCCTGTGGGATCTCTTTTCCACATCCCCCTTCCTCCTGTGGGATCTCTCATCCCCATCTCCCTTCCTTCTGTGGGAATTCTCTTCCGAATCCCCTTCCTCCTATGGTATCTCTCTTTCCCATCCCCCTACCTCCTGTTGGATCTCTCTTCCTGATTCTGCTTCCTCCTGTGGGATCACTCTTCCCCATCCACTTCCTCCTGCTGGACATTTCCTCCCCATGCCCCGTCCTCCTGTGGCATCTCTCTTCCCCATCCCCGTCCTCCTGTGGGATCTCTCTTCCACATCCCCCATCCTCCTGTGGGATCTCTCTTCCCCAGCCACCTTCCTCCTGTGGGACAATGGACAATAGACAATAGGTGCAGAAGTAGACCATTCGGCCCTTCGAGCCTGCACCGCCATTTTGAGATCATGGCTGATCATCTCCTATCAATACCCGGTTCCTGAATTGTCCCCATATCCCTTGATTACCCTATCCATAAGATACCTATCTAGCTCCTTCTTTAAAGCATCCAGAGAATTGGCCTGCACTGCTTTCCGAAGCAATGCATTCCAGGCCCCCACAACTCTCTGGAAGAAGAAGTTTTTTCCTTAACTCTGTCCTAAATGACCTACCCCTTATTCTCAAACCATGCCCTCTGGTACTGGACTCTCCCAGCATCTGGAACATATTTCCTGCCTCTATCTTGTCCAATCCCTTAATAATCTTATATGTTGCAATCAGATCCCCTCTCAATCTCCTTAATTCCAGTCTGTACAAGCCCAGTCTCTCTAACCTCTCTGCGGCAGACAGTCCAGACATCCCAGGAATTAACCTCGTGAATCTACGCTGCACTTCCTCTACAGCCAGGATGTCCTTCCTTAAACCTGGAGACCAAATCTGTACACAATACTCCAGGTGTGGTCTCACCAGGGCTTTGTACAAATGCAAGAGGATTTCCTTGCTCTTGTACCCAATTCCCTTTGTAATAAAGGCCAACATTCCATTAGCCTTCTGCACTGCCTGCTGCACTTGCTCATTCACCTTCAGTGACTGATGAACAAGGACTCCTAGATCGCTTTGTATTTCTCCCTTACCTAACTCTACACCGTTCAGATAATAATCTGCCTTCCTGTTCTTACTCCCAAAGTGGATAACCTCACACTTATTCACATTAAACGTCATCTGCCAAGTATCTGCCCACTCACCCAGCCTATCCAAGTCAGCCTGAATTCTCCTAACATCCTCATCACATGTCACAATGCCACCCAGCTTAGTATCATCAGCAAATTTGCTGATGTTATTCTCAATGCCTTCATCTAAATCGTTGATGTAAATTGTAAACAACTGTGGTCCCAATACCGAGCCCTGTGGCACCCCACTAGTCACCACCTGCCATTCTGAGAAACACTCATTCATCGTTACCCTTTGCTTTCTATCTGCCAACTAGTTTTCTATCCATGTCAATGTCTTCCCCCCGATGCCCTGAGCTTTGATTTTACCCACCAATCTCCTATGTGGGGCCTTATCAAATGCCTTCTGAAAATCGAGGTAGACTACATCCACTGGATCTCACCCGTCCAACGTCCTGGTTACATCCTCGAAAAACTCCAACAGATTAGTCAAGCATGATTTACCCTTGGTAAATCCATGCTGGTCGGCCCAATCCTATCACTGCTATCTAGATATGCCACTATTTCATCTTTAATAATGGACTCTAGCATCTTCCCCACCACTGATGTCAGGCTGACAGGTCGATACTTCTCTGTTTTCTCCCTCCCTCCTTTCTTAAAAAATGGGATAACATTAGCCATTCTCCAATCCTCAGGAACTGATCCTGAATCTAAGGAACATTGGAAAATGACTACCAATGCATCCGCAATTTCCAGGGCCACCTCCTTTAGTACCCTAGGATGCAGACCATCTGGACCTGGGGATTTGTCAGCTTTCAATCCCATCAGTCTTCTCATCACCGTTTCCTTCCTAATGTCAATCTGTTTCATTTCCTCTGTTACCCTATGTCCTTGGCCCATCCATACATCTGGGAGATTGCTTGTGTCTTCCTTAGTGAAGACAGATCTAAAGCACTCATTAAATTCTTCTGCCATTTCTCTGTTTCCCATAACTATTTCACCCAATTCATTCTTCAAGGGCCCAACATTGTTCTTAACTATCTTCTTTCTCTTCACATATGTAAAAAGCTTTTGCTATCTTCCTTTATATTCCTGGCTAGCTTGCGTTAGTACCTCATTTTTTCTCCCCGTATTGCCTTTTTAGTTAAGTTCTGTTGTTACTTAAAAACTTCCCAATCATCTGTCCTCCCACTCACCTTAGCTCTGTCATACTTCCTTTTTTTAATGCTGTGCAATCTCTGACTTCCTTTGTCAACCACTGTGGCCCCTTTCCCCCCTTTGAATCCTTCCTTCTCTGGGGATGAACTGATTTTGCACCTTGTGCATTATTCCCAAGAATACCTGCCATTGCTGTTCCACTGTCTTTTCTGCTAGGCATTCCGTCCAGTCAACTTTGGCCAGCTCCACCCTCATGGCTCCATAGATTCCCCCGTTCAACTGCAACACTGACACCTCCGAGCTGCCCTTATCCTTCTCAAACTGCAGATAAAAACATATCATGTTATGGTCACTACCTCCTAATGGCTCCCATACTTCAAGATCGCTTATCAAACCCTGTTCATTACACAAGACTAAATCCAGAATAGCCTTGTCCCTGGTCGGCTCTCGTACAAGCTGTTCCAAGAAAGCATCCCGTAGGCCCTCTACAAACTCCCTATCCTGGGGTCCAGCACCAAACTGTTTCTCCCAGTTCACCTGCATGTTGAAATTACCCATCCCCCTACCTCCTGTGGGATCTCTCTTCCCCATCCCCCATCCTCCTGTGGGATCTCTCTTTCCCATTCCCCTACCTCCAGTGGAGTCTCTTTTTCCCATTCCCCGTCCTCTTGTGTGATCTCTCTTCCCCATCTCCCTTCCTTCTGTGGGAATTCTCTTCTGAATCCCCTTCCTCCTGTGGTATCTCTCTTTCCCATCCCCCTACCACCTGTTGGATCTCTCTTCCTGATGCTGCTTCCTACTGTGGGATCACTCTTCCCCATCCACTTCCTCCTGCCGGAAATTTCCTCCCCATCCCCCATCCTCCTGTGGGATCTCTCTTCCCCATCCCCCTTCCTCCTGTGGGACAATAGACAATAGGTGCAGAAGTAGACCATTCGGCCCTTCGAGCCTGCACCGCCATTTTGAGATCATGGCTGATCATCTACTATCAATACCCGGTTCCTGCCTTGTCCCCATAACCCATGATTCCCCTATCCATAAGATACCTATCTAGCTCCTTCTTGAAAGCATCCAGAGAATTGGCCTCCACTTCCTTCCGAGGCAGTACATTCCAGGCACCCACAACTCTCTGGGAGAAATTTTTCCTTAACACTGTCCTAAATGACCTACCCCTTATTCTAAAACCATGCCCTCTGGTACTGGACTCTCCCAGCATCTGGAACATATTTCCTGCCTCTATCTTGTCCAATCCTTTAATAATCTTCTATGTTTCAATCAGATCCCTTCTCAATCTGCTTAATTCCAGTGTGTACAAGCCCAGTCTCTCTAACCTCTCTGCGTAAGACAGTCCAGACATCCCAGGAATTAACCTCGTAAATCTACGCTGCACTTCCTCTACAGCCAGGATGTCCTTCCTTAACCCTGGAGACCAAAACTGTACACAATACTCCAGCTGTGGTCTCACCAGGGCTCTGTACAAATGCAAGAGGATTTCCTTGCTCTTGTACTCAATTCCCTTTGGAATAAAGGCCAACATTCCATTAGCCTTCTGCACTGCCTGCTGCACTTGCTCATTCACCTTCAGTGACTGATGAACAAGGACTCCTAGATCTCTCCGTATTTCTCCCTTACCTAACTCTACACCGTTCAGATAATAATCTGCCTTCCTGTGCTTACTCCCAATGTGGATAACCTCACACTTATTCACATTAAACGTCATCTGCCAAGTATCTGCCCACTCACCCAGCTTATCCAAGTCACCCTGAATTCTCCTAACATCCTCATCACATGTCACACTGCCACCCAGCTTAGTATCATCAGCAAATCTGCTGATGTTATTCTCAATGCCTTCATCTAAATCGTTGATGTAAATTGTAAACAGCTGTGGTCCCAATACCGAACCCTGTGGCACCCCACTAGTCACCACCTGCCATTCTGAGAAACACTCATTCACCGTTACCCTTTGCTTTCTATCTGCCAACCAGTTTTCTATCCATGTCAATGTCTTCCCCCCGATGCCCTGAGCTTTGATTTTTCCCACCAATCTCCTATGTGGGACCTTATCAAATGCCTTTTGAAAATCGAGGTACACTACATCCACTGGATCTCACCCGTCTAACTTCCTGGTTACATCCTCGAAAAACTCCAACAGATTAGTCAAGCATGATTTACCCTTGGTAAATCCATGCTGGCTCGGCCCAATCCTATCACTGCTATCTAGATATGCCACTATTTCATCCTTAATAATGGACTCTAGCATCTTCCCCACCACCGATGTCAGGCTGACAGGTCGATAGTACTCTGTTTTCTCCCTCCCTCCTTTCTTAAAGAGTGGGATAACATTAGCCATTCTCCAATCCTCAGGAACTGATCCTGAATCTAAGGAACATTGGAAAATGATTACCAATGCATCCGCAATTTCCAGGGCCACCTCCTTTAGTACCCTAGGATGCAGACCATCCGGACCTGGGGATTTGTCAGACTTCAGTCCCATCAGTCTACTCATCACCGTTTCCTTCCTAATGTCAATCTGTTTCATTTCCACTGTTACCCTATGTCCTTGGCCCATCCATACATCTGGGAGATTGCTTGTGCCTTCCTTAGAGAAAACAGATCTAAAGTACTCATTAAATTCTTCTGCCATTTCTCTGTTTCCCATAACAATTTCACCCAATTCATTCTTCAAGGGCCCAACATTGTTCTTAACTATCTTCTTTCTCTTCACATACCTAAAAAAGCTTTTGCTATCTTCCTTTATTTTCCTGGCTAGCTTCAGTTCGTACCTCATTTTTTCTCCCCGTATTGCCTTTTTAGTTAAGTTCGTTGTTCCTTAAAAACTTCCCAATCATCTGTCCTCCCACTCACCTTAGCTCTGTCATACTTCCTTTTTTTTAATGCTATGCAATCTCTGACTTCCTTTGTCAACCACTGTGGCCCCTTTCCCGCCTTGAATCCTTCCTTCTCTGGGGATGAACTGATTTTGCAAATTGTGTATTATTCCCAAGAATACCTGCCGTTGCTGTTCCACTGTCTTTTCTGCTAGGCTATCCGTCCAGTCAACTTTGAGCAGCTCCTCCCTCATGGCTCCATAGTTTCCCCTGTTCAACTGCAACACTGACACCTCCGAGCTGCCCTTATCCTTCTCAAACTGCAGATAAAAGCACATCATGTTATGGTCAATACCTCCTAATGGCTCCTTTACTTCAAGATCGCTTATCAAATCCTGTTCATTACACAAGACTAAATCCAGAATAGCCCTGTCCCTGGTCGGCTCTCGTACAAGCTGTTCCAAGAATGCATCCCGTAGGCACTCTACAAACTCCCTATCCTGGGGTCCAGCACCAAACTGATTCTCTCAGTTCACCTGCATGTTGAAATTCCCTATCACCCTTCCTCCTGTGGGATTTCTCTTCCCCATCCCCGTCCTCCTGTGGGATCTCTCTTCCCCAGCCCCCTTCCTCCTGTGTGATCTCTATTCCACATCCCCCATCCTCCTGTGGGATCTCTCTCCCCAGCCCCCTTCCTCCTGTGTGATCTCTATTCCACATCCCCCATCCTCCTGTGGGATCTCTCTTCCCCATCACGCTTCCTCCTGTGGGATCTCGCTTCCCCATCCCTCTTCCTCCTGTGGGATCTCTCTTGCCCATCCACCTTCCTCCTGTTGGATCTCTCTTCCCCACCCCTTCCTCCTGTGGGATCTCTCTACCCCATCCCCCTTTCTGCTGTGGGATCTCTCCTCCCAACCACTTCCTCCTGTGGGATCTCTCTACCCCAGCCCCCTTCTTCCTTTGGGATCTCCCTTCCCCATCTGCATTGCTCCTATAGGAACTCTAGTTCCCAGTCCCCTTCCTCCCGTAGGATCTCTCTTCCCTATCCCCCCTTCCTCCTGTGGGATCTCTCTTCCCTATCCCCCTTCCTCCTGTGGGATCTCTCTTCCCCATCCCCCTTCCTCCTTTGGGATCTCTTTTCCCCATCCCCCTCCCGCCTGTGGGATCTCTTTTTGCCCATCTATTTCCTCCTGTGGGAACTTTCTTCCACATCCCCCTTCCTCCTGTTTGATCTCTCTTCCTGATTCTGCTTCCTACTGTGGGATCTCTCTTCCCCATCCACTTCCTCCTGCCGGAAATTTCTTCCCTATCACCCTTTCTCCTGAGGGATCTCTCTGCCGCATCCCTCTTCCTCCTGTGGGATCTCTCTTTCCCATCCCCCTTCCTCCTATGTGATCTCTCTTCCCATCTTGCTCCTGTGGGATCTCTCATCACCTTCCCCTTCTCCTGTGGGATCTCTCTTCCCCAGCCCCCTTCTCCTGTGGGATCTCTCTTCCTGATTCTGTTTCTGACTGCGAGATCTCTCTTCCCAATCTCTTTCACCATGTGGTATCTCTTCCCCATCCTCCTTACTCCTGCGGGATCTCAGTTCCACACCCCCTCCTTCCTGTGGGATCTATCTTCCCCAGCCCCCTTCCACCTGTGGGATCTCTCTTCCCCATCCCCCTTCCTCCTATGTGATCTCTCTTCCCATCTTGCTCCTGTGGGATCTCTCATCACCTTCCCCTTCTCCTGTGGGATCTCTCTTCCCCAGCCCCCTTCTCCTGTGGGATCTCTCTTCCCCAGCCCCCTTCTCCTGTGGGATCTCTCTTCCTGATTCTGTTTCTGACTGCGAGATCTCTCTTCCCAATCTCTTTCACCATGTGGTATCTCTTCCCCAGCCCCCTTCCTCCTGTGGGATGTCTATTCCCCATCCCTCTTCCTCCTGCGGGATATCTCTTACGCATCCTCTTCCTTCTGTGGGATCTCTCTTCCCCATCCCCAATCCTCCTATAGGACCTCTTCCCTGTCCCCCTTCCTCCTGTGGGATCTATCTTTCCCATTCTCCTTCCTCCTTTAGGATCTCTCTTCCCCATCCCCCTAACTCCAGTGGGATCTCTCTTCCCCATCCCACTTCTTCCTGCGGGATCTCAGTTCCTCATCCCCTACTTCCTGTGGGATGTTTCTTCCCTATCCCCCTTCCTGCTGTGGGATCTGTCTTCCCAGTCTCCTTTCCTCCTATGGGATCTCTTTTCCCCATCCACAATCCTCTTGTGGGATTTCTCTTCCCCATCCATCTTCCTCCGGTGGGATCTCACTTTCCCATTCTTGTTCCTCTTGTGGGATCTCTCTTCCACATCCCCCTTCCTCCTGTGGGATCTCTCTTTCCCATCCCCCTTCGTCCTGTGGGATCTCTCTTTCCCATCCCCGTACCTGCAGTGGGATCTCTCTTCCCCATCTCCCTTCCGCCTGTGGGATCTCTCTTCCACATCCCCCTTCTTCCTGTGGGATCTCTCTTTCCCATCCCCCTTCGTCCTGTGGGATCTCTCTTTCCCATCCCCGTACCTGCAGTGGGATCTCTCTTCCCCATCCATTTTCCTCCTGTGGGATCTCTCTTTCCCATCGCCCTTCCTCCTGTGGGACAATAGACAATAGCCAACAGGTGCAGAGGTAGACCATTTGGCCCTTCGAGCCTGCACCGCCATTTTGAGATCATGGCTGATCATCTACTATCAATACCCCTTTCCTGCATTGTCCCCATATCCCTTGATTCCCCTATCCATAAGATACCTATCTAGCTCCTTCTTGAAAGCATCCAGAGAATTGGCCTCCACTACCTTCCGAGGCAGTGCATTCCAGACCCCCACAAGTCTCTGGGAGAAGATTTTCCTTAACTCTGTCTTAAATGACCAACCCCTTATTCTCAAACCATGCCCTCTAGTACTGGACTCTCCCAGCATCTGGAACATATTTCCTGCTTCTATCTTGTCCAATCCCTTAATAATCTTATATGTTTCAATCAGATCCCCTCTCAATCTCCTTAATTCCAGTGTGTACAAGCCGAGTCTCTCTAACCTCTCTGCATAAGACAGTCCAGACATCCCAGGAATTAACCTCGTGAATCTACGCTGCACTTCCTCTTAACCCTGGAGACCAGAACTGTACACAATACTCCAGGTGTGGTCTCACCAGGGCTCTGTACAAATGCAAGAGGATTTCCTTCCTCTTGTACTCAATTCCCTTTGTAATGAAGGCCAACATTCCATTAGCCTTCTGCACTGCCTGCTGCACTTGCTCATTCACCTTCAGTGACTGATGAACAAGGACTCCTAGATCTCTTTGTATTTCTCCCTTACCTAACTCTACACCGTTCAGATAATCATCTGCCTTCCTGTTCTTACTCCAAAAGTGGATAACCTCACACTTATTCACATTAAACGTCATCTGCCAAGTATCTGCCCACTCACCCAGCCTATCCAAGTCACCCTGAATTCTCCTAACATCCTCATCACATGTCACACTGCCACCCAGCTTAGTATCATCAGCAAATCTGCTGATGTTATTCTCAATGCCTTCATCTAAATCGTTGATGTAAATTGTAAACAGCTGTGGTCCCAATACCGAACCCTGTGGCACCCCACTAGTCACCACCTGCCATTCTGAGAAACACTCATTCACCGTTACCCTTTGCTTTCTATCTGCCAACCAGTTTTCTATCCATGTCAATGTCTTCCCCCCGATGCCCTGAGCTTTGATTTTACCCACCAATCTCCTATGTGGGACCTTATCAAATGCCTTTTGAAAATCGAGGTACACTACATCCACTGGATCTCACCCGTCTAACTTCCTGGTTACATCCTCGAAAAACTCCAACAGATTAGTCAAGCATGATTTACCCTTGGTAAATCCATGCTGGCTCGGCCCAATCCTATCACTGCTATCTAGATATGCCACTATTTCATCCTTAATAATGGACTCTAGCATCTTCCCCACCACCGATGTCAGGCTGACAGGTCGGTAGTACTCTGTTTTCTCCCTCCCTCCTTTCTTAAAGAGTGGGATAACATTAGCCATTCTCCAATCCTCAGGAACTGATCCTGAATCTAAGGAACATTGGAAAATGATTACCAATGCATCCGCAATTTCCAGGGCCACCTCCTTTAGTACCCTAGGATGCAGAACATCCGGACCTGGGGATTTGTCAGACTTCAGTCCCATCAGTCTACTCATCACCGTTTCCTTCCTAATGTCAATCTGTTTCATTTCCACTGTTACCCTATGTCCTTGGCCCATCCATACATCTGGGAGATTGCTTGTGCCTTCCTTAGAGAAAACAGATCTAAAGTACTCATTAAATTCTTCTGCCATTTCTCTGTTTCCCATAACAATTTCACCCAATTCATTCTTCAAGGGCCCAACATTGTTCTTAACTATCTTCTTTCTCTTCACATACCTAAAAAAGCTTTTGCTATCTTCCTTTATTTTCCTGGCTAGCTTGAGTTCGTACCTCATTTTTTCTCCCCGTATTGCCTTTTTAGTTAAGTTCGTTGTTCCTTAAAAACTTCCCAATCATCTGTCCTCCCACTCACCTTAGCTCTGTCATACTTCCTTTTTTTTAATGCTATGCAATCTCTGACTTCCTTTGTCAACCACTGTGGCCCCTTTCCCGCCTTGAATCCTTCCTTCTCTGGGGATGAACTGATTTTGCAAATTGTGTATTATTCCCAAGAATACCTGCCGTTGCTGTTCCACTGTCTTTTCTGCTAGGCTATCCGTCCAGTCAACTTTGAGCAGCTCCTCCCTCATGGCTCCATAGTTTCCCCTGTTCAACTGCAACACTGACACCTCCGAGCTGCCCTTATCCTTCTCAAACTGCAGATAAAAGCACATCATGTTATGGTCAATACCTCCTAATGGCTCCTTTACTTCAAGATCGCTTATCAAATCCTGTTCATTACACAAGACTAAATCCAGAATAGCCCTGTCCCTGGTCGGCTCTCGTACAAGCTGTTCCAAGAATGCATCCCGTAGGCACTCTACAAACTCCCTATCCTGGGGTCCAGCACCAAACCGATTCTCTCAGTTCACCTGCATGTTGAAATTCCCTATCACCCTTCCTCCTGTGGGATTTCTCTTCCCCATCCCCCCTCCTTCTATGGGATCTCTCTTCCCCATCCCCGTCCTCCTGTGGGATCTCTCTTCCCCAGCCCCCCTTCCTCCTGTGTGATCTCTATTCCACATCCCCCATCCTCCTGTGGGATCTCTCTCCCCAGCCCCCTTCCTCCTGTGTGATCTCTATTCCACATCCCCCATCCTCCTGTGGGATCTCTCTTCCCCATCACGCTTCCTCCTGTGGGATCTCGCTTCCCCATCCCTCTTCCTCCTGTGGGATCTCTCTTGCCCATCCACCTTCCTCCTGTTGGATCTCTCTTCCCCACCCCTTCCTCCTGTGGGATCTCTCTACCCCATCCCCCTTTCTGCTGTGGGATCTCTCCTCCCAACCACTTCCTCCTGTGGGATCTCTCTACCCCAGCCCCCTTCTTCCTTTGGGATCTCCCTTCCCCATCTGCATTGCTCCTATAGGAACTCTAGTTCCCAGTCCCCTTCCTCCCGTAGGATCTCTCTTCCCTATCCCCCTTCCTCCTGTGGGATCTCTCTTCCCTATTCCCCTTCCTCCTGTGGGATCTCTCTTCCCCATCCCCCTTCCTCCCGTAGGATCTCTCTTCCCTATCCCCCTTCCTCCTGTAGGATCTCTCTTCCCTATCCCCCTTCCTCCTGTGGGATTTCTCTTCTCTATCCCTCTTCCGCCTGTGGGATCTCTCTTCCCCATCCTCCTTACTCCTGTGGGAACTCTCTTCCTGATTCTGCTTCCTACTGTGGGATCTCTCATCGCCTTTCCCTTCTCCTGTGGGATCTCTCTTGCTGATTCCATTTCCGACTGCGGGATCTCTCTTCCCCATCCTCCTTCCTCCTGTGGGATCACTCTTCCCCATCCCCGTCCTCCTGTTGGATCTCTCTTCCCCATCTCCTTCTTCCTATGGGACCTCTTCCCCATTCCCCTTCCTCCTGTGGGATCTCGCTTCCACATCCGCCTTCCTCCTGTGGGATCTCTCCTTCCCATTCCCTTTCGTCCCATAGGATCTCTCTTTCCTAACCCCTTCCACCTGTGGGAACTCCCCATCCCCCCAACTCCTGTGGGATCTCTTTTCCCCATCCCACTTCTTCCTGCAGCATCTCCTTCCCTCATCCCTTCCTTCCTTTGGGATCACTTTCCCCACCCCCCCCCTTCCTCCTGTGGGAACTCTTTTCCCCATCACATTCGTCCTGTGGGATCTGTTTTCCACATCCCCCTTCATCCTGTGGGATCTCTCTTCCCCATCCCCCCAACTCCTGTGGGATCTCTTTTCCCCATCACACTACTTCCTGCGGCATCTCCTTTCCTCATCCCTTCCTTCCTTTGGGACACTTTTCCCCATCCCCCTTCCTCCTGTGGGATCTCTCTTCCACATCCCCCTTCCTACTGCGGGATCTCTCTTCCCCATCCACTTCCTCCTCTGGGATCTCTCTTTCCATCCTCTTCCTCCTGTGGGATCTCTATTCCCTATCCCACTTCTTCCTGTGGAATATCTCTTTCCCATCCTCTTCCTACTGTGGGATATCTCTTCCCCATCCCTTTCTTCCTGTGGGTTCTCTCTTCCCCATCCCATTCCCCCTGTAGATCTCTTCTCCCGATCTCCTTCGTCCCGTTGGATCTCTCTTCCCCATCCCCTTTCCACATGTGGGATCACTCTTCCCCATCCCCCTTCCTCCTGCGGGAACTCTCTTCCACATCCCCCTTCCTCCTGCGGGAACTCTCTTCCACATCCCCCTTCCACCTGTGGGAACTCTCTTCCACATCCCCCCAACTCCTGAGGGATCTCTTTTCCCCATCCCACTTCTCCCTGCGGCATCTCCTTCCCTCATCCCTTCCTTCCTTTGGGATCACTTTTCCCCATCCCCCTTCCTCCTGTGGGATCTGTCTTCCCCATCCCCCCTTCCTCCTGTGGGATCTCTTTTCCCCATCACCCTTCCTCCTGTGGGATCTCTCTTCCCCATCCCCCTTCCTCCTGTGGGATCTCTCTTCCCCAGCCCCCTTCCTCCTGTGGGATCTCTCTTCCCTATCCCCCATCCTCCTGTGGGATCTCTGTTCCCCAGCCCCCTTCCTCCAGTGGGATCTCTCTTCCCCATCCCCCTTCCTCCTGTGAGATCTCGCTTCCCTATCCCCCTTCCTCCTGTGAGATCTCGCTTCCCCATCCCCCTTCCTCCTGTGAGATCTCGCTTCCCCAGCCCCCTTCCTCCTGTGGGATCTCTCTTTCCCATCCCCCTCCTGCAATAGGATCTCTCTTCCCCATCTCCCTTCCTCCTGTGGGAACTTTCTTCCACATCCCCCTTCCTCCTGTGGGATCTCTCTTCCCCAGTCCCCTTCCGCCTGCGGGATCTCACTTCCGCATCCCCCTTCCTTCTGTGGGATCTCTCTTCCCCATCGCCTTCCAACTATGGGACTTCTTCCCCATCCCCCTTCCTCCTGTAGGATGTTTCTTCCCCATTCCCCTTCCTTCTGTGTGATCTCTCTTCCCCATCCCCCTCCTCCTGTGGGATCTCTTTTCCCATCCCCCTTCCTCCTTTGGGAACTGTTTTTCCCATCACATTCCTCCTGTGAGATCTCTCTTCCCCATCCCCTTCCTCCTGTGGGATCTCTTTTCCCCAGCCCCCCTTCCTCCTGTGGGATCTCTCTTCCCCATCCCCTTCCTCCTGTGGGATCTCTTTTCCCCACCCCCCTTCCTCCTGTGGGATCTCTTTTCCCCACCCCACTTCCTCCTGTGGGAACTCTCTTCCCCATCCCCCTCCTCCTGTGGGATCTCTTTTCCCCACCCCCCTTCCTCCTGTGAGATCTCTCTTCCCCATCCCCTTCCACCTGTGGGATCTCTCCTCCTGACCCCCCTTCCTCCTGTAGATCTCTTTTCCCCCACCCCCCCTTCCTCCTGTGAGATCTCTCTTCCCCATCCCCTTCCACCTGTGGGATCTCTCCTCCTGATCCCCTTCCTCCTGTAGATCTCTTTTCCTAATCTCCTTTCTCCTGTGGGATCTATTTTCCACATCACAATTCCCCCTGCGTGATCTCTTTTTCCCATCCCCTTCATCCTGTGAGATCTCTCTTTCCCATTCCCCTTCCTCCTGAGGGATCTCTCTTCCCATCTTGCTCCTGTGGGATCTCTCATCTCCTTCCCCTTCTCCTGTGGGATCTCTCTTGCTGATTCCGTTTCCGACTGTGGGAACTCTCTTCCCCATCCTCCTTCCTCCTGTGGGATCACTCTTCCCCAACCCCTTCCTCCTCTGGGATCTCTCTTCCCCGTCCCCCTCCTCCTCTGGGAAGTCGATTGCCCATCCTCTTCCTCCTGTGGGATCTCTCACCGCCTTCCCCTTCTCATGTGGGATCTCTCTTGCTGATTCCGTTTCCGACTGTGTGATCTCTCTTCCCAATCTCTTTCACCCTGTGGCATCTCTTCCCCATCCTCCTTCCTCCTGTGGGATCTCTCCTTCCCACTCCCTTTCCTCCAATAGGTTCTCTCTTTCCTAACCCCTTCCACCTGAGGGAACTCTCTTCCCCATCCCCCCAACTCCGGTGGGATCTCTTATCCCCATCCATTTCCTACTGTGGGATCTCCTCTTCCACATCCCCCTTCCTCCTGTGGGATCTCTCTTCCCCATCCCCGTCCTCCTGTTGCATCGCTCTTCCCCATCTCCTTCCTCCTACGGGACCTCTTTCCCATCCCCTTCTTCCTGTGGGATCTCCCTTCCCCATCCACCTTCCTCCTGTGGGATCTCTCTTCCCCATCCCACTTCTTCCTGCGGGATCTCATTTCCTCATCTCCTCCCTCCTGTGGGATATCTCTTCCCCATCCCTTTCTTCCTGTGGAATCTCTCCTCTCGATCCCCTTCCTCCTGTAGATCTCTTTTCCCAATCTCCTTTCTCCTGTGGGATCTATTTTCCTGATTCAGCTTCCTACTGCGGGATCTCTCTTCCCCATCCACTTCCTCCTCTGGGATCTCTCTTCCACTTTCCTCTTCCTCCTGTGGGATATCTCTTTCCCATCCTCTTCCTCCTGTGGGATCTCTTATCCCCATCCCCATTTCTCCTGTGGGACCTCTCTTCCCCGTCCCCCGTCCTCCTGTGGGATGTCTATTCCCCATCCCTCTTCCTCCTGTGGGATCTCTCCTTCCCCATCCCACTTCCTCCTGTGGGAACTCTTTCCCCCATCCCTTTCCTCTTGCGTCTTTCCCTCTGTTCCCTCAGGTGGGGTCTCTTCCTCCATCTCCCATCGACATTTCCTGACTCACAAATCTTCCTCACTGTGGGGCTATATCACCTTCATCCCTGCCCCTTCTGACACTCTGTGGTCAGTAACACTTTTCTAGCCAACGGAGAACGAGACAGAATATGTGGAGTTCACAGGGTCACAGCAACAGACTAAATGACTGACATTGGGTGAATACCCTGGAGCTGGGCAGTGAGGGACATTGACAGTGATGGGAACTCCGATCAGTGCTTTACGGAAGGGTTTAATGTTTCCTGAAATATCCGCGTGAGAGAATTACCTTCAGACCCACGGTTTGTATCACTTTGTTCATCAATTTGTCTGTTTGTGTTTAGACTCGGGGAGAATGAGCTGGGAGATTCAGGAGTGAAACTGGTGTTGTCGGCTCTGAGGAACCCGGAGTGTAAAATACAGAAACTGTGGTAAGTACCAGACTGTGGGAGATTGTGTTTACAGTCACTGGGTGTCTGACACTGAACATTAATGTAATCAGTAATTGTGTTACTGATAAACACTGGGGATTTGTACCGTCTCCTGTCTCTCTGTGTCCTTCACCCCTCACCCTCTCTCATCTCCAGGCTGTTCAATGTCGGTCTAACAGATTCTGGGACCGAGGATTTCGCCTCTGCTCTCAGTACAAACCGATCACTGACGGAGCTGGACCTGAGTGGTAATGAACTGGGAGATTCAGGAGTGAAACTGGTGTCTGCGGCTCTGGGGAACCCGGAGTGTAAAATACAGAAACTGGAGTAAGTACCAGACTGTGGGAGATTGTGTTTACAGTCACTGGGTGTCTGACACTGAATATTAATGTAATCAGTAATTGTGTTACTGATAAACACTGGGGATTTGTACCGTCTCCTGTCTCTCTGTGTCCTTCACCCTCACTCTCTCTCATCTCCAGGCTGAACCATGTCGGTCTCACAGATTCTGGGGCCGAGGATCTCGCCTCCGCTCTCAGTACAAACCCATCACTGACGGATCTGGACCTGAGAAATAACAAACTGGGAGATTCAGGAGTGAAACTGGTGTCTGCGGCTCTGGGGAACCCGGAGTGTAAAATACAGAAACTGGGGTAAGTACAAGACTGTGGGAGATTGTGTTTATAGTCACTGGGTGTCTGACACTGAACATTAATGTGATCAGTAATTGTTTTACAGATAAACACTGGGGATTTGTACCGTCTCCTGTCTCTCTGTGTCCTTCACCCTCACTCTCTCTCATCTCCAGGCTGGACAATGTCGGTCTCACATATTCTGGGGCCGAGGATCTCGCCTCCGCTCTCAGTACAAACCCATCCCTGACGGAGCTGAACCTGGGTAATAACAAACTGGGAGATTCAGGAGTGAAACTGGTGTCTGCGGCTCTGAGAATCTCAGAGTGTAAAATACAGAGACTGCGGTAAGTACCAGACTGTGGGAGATTCTGTTTACAGTCACTGGGTGTCTGACATTGAACATTAATGTGATCAGTAATAGTGTTACTGATAAACACTGGGGATTTGTACCGTCTCCTGTCTCTCTGTGTCCTTCACCCCGCACTCTCTCTCTCATCTCCAGGCTGAACAATGTCGGTCTCAGAGATTCTGGGGCCGAGGATCTCGTCTCCGCTCTCAGTACAAAACCATCACTGACGGAGCTGGACCTGGAATTAAACTCTCTGACAGACGGATCTGTCCCCGGTCTCCGCCGCCTCATACTGACCCTCCCGAGTCTGGAGCTGATCCAGTGAGTGTTTCTGTTAATGTTCAATGTGATAAAATGTCAGCGGATCCGCGGGTTTTCTGGTGATATTTGTCTGTGAGTGTTGTTGAAACATTAACCCCGGTCCCCTGTTACTGACACTGTTGTGTAATCTGTTTATTCCATCTTCATTCTCCCATCTGTTTCAGGCTGGGGTACAATCAGTTCAGTGAGACCGGGGAGAAGGAACTGAGATCTCTGCGGGAAGTCAGACCCGGACTGAGAGTGAAACTGTGAACATCTGAATGTGTGAACGTCCCCACCCGCCGGATGGAGCCGATTCCCCGCCCTCCCTTTTAACTCCCCCTCCCCTTTAACCCCCCCCTCCCCTTTAACTCCCCCCTCCCCTTTAACTCCCCCTCCCCTTTATCTCCCCCTCCCCTTTAACCTCCCGCCCTTACCTTTAACGGCCGCGCGCCGGGGCTGATTCCCAACGGTTTTAACGGAACTGGCTCCGGTCTCGAGCTTGGTGATATCGGAAGCGCTCCCGCGGTGACGCAATTCCGCCCGTTGTCCGGCGGCGCCACTTCGGCCGGATGTGCGTGTACGAGACTATCCCGCGTGACCCCCCCCGGGGAATTACCCGGACAGGAGGAGCCCAGGGGGCCGGGGCTCAGTCTGGGACACCGGTGTCCCGGGGGAGGGGGGGGCGGGGCTCAGTCTGGGACACCGGTGTCCCGGGGGGGTTCGGGGCTCAGTCTGGGACACTGGTGTCCCGGGGGAGGGGCCGGGGCTCAGTCTGGGACACCGGTGTCCCGGGGGGGTGGGGCTCAGTCTGGGACACCGGTGTCCCGGGGGGGGGCCGGGGCTCAGTCTGGGACACTGGTGTCCCGGGGAGGGGCCGGGGCTCAGTCTGGGACACCGGTGTCCCGGGGGGGGGGGGGCCGGGGCTCAGTCTGGGACACCGGTGTCCCGGGGGGGTGGGGCTCAGTCTGGGACACCGGTGTCCCGGGGGGGTTCGGGGCTCAGTCTGGGACACTGGTGTCCCGGGGAGGGGCCGGGGCTCAGTCTGGGACACTGGTGTCCCGGGGGGGCCGGGCTCAGTCTGGGACACCGGTGTCCCGGGGGGGGGGGGGGCCGGGGCTCAGTCTGGGACACCGGTGTCCCGGGGGGGGGCCGGGGCTCAGTCTGGGACACCGGTGTCCCGGGAGAGAATCCTTTTGCTCCCGTTGCCGAGGACGGTGCATTCGGCAGTCTGGCCGATACAATGGTGTTAAATTGACAAATCCCTCGGCAATGGCCTCGGATCCGCAGCGATCCCGGACACGGCCCTGAAGTGTGATTGGATGCAGAGAGACGGTGAGGAACGGGACTGATTAATCTACCGGTCACCCGTTGTTACCGGTCAGTTAATTGTGAGTGAGTCGGGAACAGTGTGGCGACCCACTTTCTGCGCAGGCGCATAGACTCACAAATAGCCAGCGCGGTGAGCACCTCTGACGTCATTTCCGCTCGGAGAGGGCGGGCGCTCGGGATTAAATGCGCAGGCGCATCGGCTCACAAATACCCAGGGATTAAATACCAGCGCCGCGAAGTTTGAATAAACTAGTCTGGAACAGACTCACCAACTGCGTGTCGTTGTCTCTAACTCTGTACATAGTACATCGCTACAACAGTGTATTTATTCCCGCAAGTCAGCTGCTCACATACTGTTTAATTTGCATTTATCATGATGAACTCAATAAACCGCTTTAACTTCCTGCCTTGGTGTCGGACTTGAGTTTGTTTGAGGTTTCCGCTGCCCCCGCACCCTGTGCACTGTAACAGTGGGTCGGAGCTCCTCACGCCGACACAGTAGCGTCTCAGCTCCAGGCTGAGGGAGGTCGGACTGGCAGAGTCTGGGTGCCCAGGATCTCGTCACAAATTAACCCCCTTCCTGGCTAACCGTCCCCCTCCTGTACCCCGCAGACAGTTAATATCGGCTCGAATATCAGACGTGAGTCACTGAGGTCCCGAGTACGAGACGGATGGAGGATGGAATACCGGCGTGAAACACAGAGTGAAGCTCCCTGCACACCGTCCCATCACACACTCCCGGGGTCAGACACAGAGTGAATCTCCCTCCACACCGACCCATCAGACACTCCCGGGGTCAGACACAGAGTGAATCTCCCTCCACACCGTCCCATCACACACTCCCGGGGTCAGACACAGAGTGAATCTCCCTCCACATCATCCCTCCATACAATCCCGGGGTCAGACACAGAGTGAATCTCCCCTCCACACCGTCCCATCACACACTCCCGGGGTCAGACACAGAGTGAATCTCCCTCCGCACCGTCCCATCACAAACTCCCGGGGTCAGACACAGAGTGAATCTCCCTCCGCACCGTCCCATCACACACTCCCAGGGCCAGACTCAGAGTGAATCTCCCTCCACACCGTCCCATCACACACTCCCGGGGCCAGACACTGAGTGAAT